>NW_025933769.1:0-120347 GCF_000764305.2 Hyalella azteca
TTGCTTTTTAATCTACCGTCATCTGAAGAAAAGTTCCACCTGCTAATAATTTAAATCAACGAATTCTCTGGTCATCGATCGCACGTGTGTAAACAAGTAAATTCTGCCATCTAATATAAATCAAATTTATGTGTGTATAAATATTTAACGATTTATAGAGCAAAACATATTTTATTCAAGGGCAAGAAATTTTTGTAATACGATGCTCGGCTCTTAGTTGATCAAGAACCTAATTTTATTTGCAAAATTTTTCATAGCTTCAACAATTTTCCTCCTCATGACTTTTTGTTTCTGAAGTTACCTTAAGGCTTTAGCCTGGCATTTAGTAATTGGTTTGGAGTCACTTTTGCTTTGGCACATTCAATCAATAGAAGAGCAAGCGCAGTTGCTTTCCTCAGCGCAGCTATGCAAAAATTTTTTGTTTATGCATTAAATAGTTTGTACAATATACTCACTTCACTGATTGATTGGAAATCATAAATAAAATCAGACAGAAAAAGCCTTAAAAATATTTTATAATATAAAATATTTGATATTCATTTAGGAGTACCGTACCAGATTTCTAATGTAATCCTATGTACCGGCAATAATTGTAATGCATCTCCACATGTACTACTTATGCCATGGCAAGTTTTTTTCACAAGCCCTCACATTCAATCTGAGTGCAAAATATTTGTAGTTTATAAAATGAATACATACTATAGTTTGATAATTCTTACTATCACAATGCATCTTTGAAGAGCATGCAAGAGCATTCTTTGCTCCAAATTGAACTATTGAAAAACATGCAATTGCATATAATCGAGTTATTCGTGGTACATAATTATGAAATGATATTTATTTCTATTTGATAGATTGCTAAAACATTTTTTTTGCGCAAATATATCCCTTGTATATTCAGAAAAATTTGTTAAAACTCAATCATCACAAAACAAATATTTTGGGAAATGATTCAGAGGACCTAATCAAATTTTTCATACTGAGGTAAAATCCTATGCTTTTCCAGTGGAGCCAATTACATTAGAAGCTATCATTATAGCTGGAAAAGTTATCATGCGAATAATATAATGAATTCGAAGTAGTGAGCTCCATAATAATAGTCGAGATGTATATAATGTCAATGAATGGATTGTCTTTAGGAACTAAAATTGAATAATTAAAATCATTTCTATTGTTTACCATGTTCATTCTTCATAATCCATTAGGTAATAGATGCTATGTTCAAATAATGATAGAAACAATAGGGCGAAAATACTTCATGATCAAATCTTCACTGGGCGATATTTTATAGTTTCAAGAGTTTAATTTTGTTTTTTCGTATCGATCGATTTATTTAATGCTGAATTCAGGATAGCGAACCTTCTATTAAATTCTTCTTTCTTGCCATTTGGATCCAAGTTTCCTCCAGCGTGTCGGGCAGCATCATTTATGCAACCGAAGAAGCAATGAGAGAAGTGCCTCCTCTACAGGGAAATAAAAGTCTTCGCGAGGCCCGAGTTTTTACGTTTCTAGTCTCGAGGTTTTGGACATCTCGAAACCTGCAAGCCTTTTAGCCGTAGATTATGAGGACAGCTCTCACCGCCTGGTACCAAATTAATTCACTTGCCTTCACCATTTCTTAATTATCCTAGAATTCTGCATACCACAGTGAAGAAATCTATAGATTTTTAAAATGTATGCGGATATTAGATGTGTGAAAATTTGAATGATTTTCTTGACAATGGGTTCTCTGAACTTAATTAGATTTAAATTACTTCTGTGGGTTTATATCGATTTTACTTAGGCAAAGTCGGTCTCGTTTTATGGTTTCTTTGTTGATGTAGTTTCAACAAAGGAGCATATCCGACATTTGCTCTTGATTTGGCGAATGAATATGAATAGACTAATTTTCGAATGATTTAACCCAGGTTCTACTAGTAGGAAACAGTTATGAATATNGCATATAAATTATCTTTCCGTCAAAGGGGTAGTTTTTAAAAGAAGGTTCTTGGACGTTAGAGGTTCGTTATAGCTAGAACCGTATGATTTTTTTATGGAGCAAATGATTGCTGGCGAAGTAAAACTAAATGAAAGTCAGTCAAAACTATGATTGAAATTTATAATTTTTAAGAAAAGAGTGCTTCTAAAAAAGATTTAATACATTCCAGTCGTAATGCTAATTGCTTGCACGCGGTTTCGCAAGGATTCGTTTTCTAGGTGAATTTTCGAACTATTTGTAACTATTTGTAAAGTAAAAACAATGTTCAAGGTAATTAAATATCTTTATGTAATAATTGTCAGGAACTATTCAAGCTATCAGTTGAAATAGTTGAACTATTCATGTTTACAGCTTAAGGTGTGAAGAATTCACACTGTGGATTCTTCAGGAAGAATATTTTCATTTAGAGGTCATGTACGCTGGCTCGGAAATATCGCTACGCTTCACTTCACGGGGATTAAGATTCACACAAGTCAATCTCTGACCTGCAATGTTTTGAGAGATAACAAAGACTGGGATTGTTTACCATGCATGGATGATCACCGTCTGACTCTGTCATGCAGTATTCAGTGGATCAGAACTCGTTGTTGAATCTGGTTATTCGGAATCTTTGAATGGCAGTTGGATGTCGAGTCGATTAGTGAATGAAGTCATGCTTGGTTATAGTAGAAAGTTAATAAAAGATTTATGACGAATAATGAAGATGTCAATTCAAAATATGTATGGAAATTTTTAGTACTTATTATCGTCACTAAAAAAATTAAATTATTTGAGTACGTCAGTTTGATTTGACTTTAAATAAATGTCACGTTTGTTCGGTTTTGAAGGGAATTTATATTCAAAATGAAGGCTTACCGATTGACTCAATTGCGCAATAATAAGGAATTTCTTGCGCTCCAAAATGATTTGCGATGAAGTATTTTCGTAATACATGTATGTTTCAAAATTTTTGCCGTTTAATTATGAAAAGTTTAATCGTCTCTCAATATTCCTGGTAAAATCCTGTCATTTGTTCAGATTTAATATATTCAGCTTAATACTGTTCAACTCAAACTGCTGCACGAATTGGTAAAGTTCTTGTACCCTAAATGTATAAATTTTTTAGTCAGAATTTTTCACAGAAGCGAGCGCAATGACACGTGTAACGGCATTAGTCTACCGCAATACCTTTCGCTTTACGAGCCATTAAAGAGACTCCTCAGCGTAAGGGCTGTGTTTTAAAGTCGTCAAATAAGGCTTAGCTCTTCCGATCATGAACCCTGGCCTGAGATGATTCGTGTTCGAAGGCGACCAACGTTTGTCTTCGAGAATAGGTGTTGATTATCCAAGCAAGTTCAATTGGTGGTAATTGGTAATCGGTGTTGAGAAATGACTAATTTGCTAGTACCTTTCTTTGAATAAATTTTTTCATGCTAGTCCGGTGGAGTGTTTGTTCTTCTTTCGAACTCTATCATTAGATGATGCTTTTGTTCTTAAAATCCAAAGAAATGTTGAGGAGGAATCAAAATTTATTTGGCCATCACGAACCTGAGTTATAGACACAAATCTTGCAGGGAACCATTACGCAACTCAAATTATCATGTGTCATGTATAGGATAGGCGTTGAACCTGCATTGAGTTAGCAGGATGATCAATTCATGCCGTCCCGTGCTGAATATTGACGAAGAGAAAACCCTCGCCGTTTTATCAGGATCGACTTGCAGCTGCGGGACATTCAATCCACTAACTGCGACTCTGTCCTACCAGAAATCATAAATACATTTAGGACGGCCAGCCATCGGTTGCAAAAATGCCGTTGATAATTTCACTGAGATTTAAAATAGGGTTCTGTGCTGCAACTTGCCCGTGAAGAATATCGAGTTCCATCGATGTTTGCTTCTGCGGAATCAAATCGATTTCCGAAGCATGGAATCCAGTAGGCATTCTCGAGTATGATCTTATGATCGGCAAAACTGACTTGCGCTAGGTAACAATACCGATGAGAAAATATATTGATTTCCAAAGCTAGAAGTAGGAGAAGGATTGAATAATAGTTAAATTACTTCGTGTATGAAGACTTCGTTTGAAGATTAGTGGTATATTGATCAATATTATTTTTTATAAGAGTTACTATCGCATTATTTTTCTTAAGTTATAGTGAAATTGTTGACAAAAACGCATGTAATTTGTTTTTCTTTGAGAAAATCCACACAATAACTAGTCGAAGAAACAGGCTCTTTACCTTTTCGTTCTCTCATTCTTCCCATATTGTGCCTCCGCTGAACCTTTGCTGATCATTTTTTTGACATAGCAAAAACTTTGCTATGTATTCAGGAAGTTATATGAATGATAGCGCTCTGTTCTACTTATGGGAAAAGTTCCATTGACTAAGCACTTTACCTCAAAGCAATATTTGGCTAATCGCTCACTCTATTCCAGTTTGCGCTGGAGTGGCACTCGTGGTACTAAATTGTGGTGATCCTTACAGCGCCATGCTGGTCATTACCTGCGATACTTTCATGTACTGAGTGCAGCTGGAGAACTTTTGAATGCGAACTACCTTCTATCACTTCTATCACTACCTGATAATTTCAATATATATAACAGACTTTCTACTAGGATGACCTGGTTATTTTTAGTCTATTGTAGAGCTCTTGGATTCAACGTTATTTTATTATTAGTTATTAGGCTTTATTTAAATAAATGTGTGGTCAGTTATTACGGGTAGACAAAGGTAGCAGTAGGAACGTGATCTAGAAAGCAGCATCTTGTGTATCGTGAAGCTTGTACCAGCAGACTGATAGCTAGTCGCTGCCCATTTGATAAGCCATGAATGTGAACAAGTCCTACAGTTCTCATGTTTGAAGAAAACTCTTAATGTAATGCGATGTTTCGTGCAATAAAATAATTTACTGTTACCGAGTTTTAATGAACGCTGAACCTGTCACTATACCCACGACACCATTTTAGTGTGCATTATTAGTATTGGACATAATATGTGCGTTCCGTGTAAATTAATGTTACCTAAAAATGTGGGACTGACTGTACCAAGATCAAATTATTGCTACTACAAATTGTGAGTACAATGATGAAGTATCGATAAATTGAACGTCAATAACAAGAGGGAGACAAATGTTTTAACTCGATCAGTTAAATGAAATGCAGTGGTCTCTTTCGGATGGAAATTTTGGAATCATGTATTTTACTTATAAGAAAATCTACTTATTTTTCATTCAAGCAGTTCTAGCAAGAGAATGACTTTCTGTAAGCTAGCCCATTGTCATAAAAGCTAGCCCTACAAAGCTAGCCCCCTTGTAAGCTAGCCCTACAAGGATTTACAAATGATATAAATAATAATAGTCAAACTATCTTAAAAGTGACCAAGCCAGCATTTAGAAAATAAATTGGAATGAAATTTTCAGCGCTAATACTGACTCCACTGTTACAGCGAAGATGATTTGTAATAGTGTAATTTTTTTCACGTAATGATTTGTAATAGTGTAATTTTTTTCACGTAATGATTTGTAATAGTGTAATTTTTTTCACGTAATACTATCAAGTCCACCAAGCTTTGCTTGGCATAGATTTTGAATGCAATTTGGGATTGAAGGGATAATTTATCCGTTTAATTCCAGATATTTTAAACTCCTTAATCCCAAATAAACATTATAATTATTGAAACTGTAATGTTATTTACATTAAATAAATTAAGCATTTCTCAATTTTTCCATACAACTTCCCTCTCCATATTTCAATTTCTTCTAATTGCATATATAAAAAGAAATATTCCAAAGTAATATCCAGACAAGGTAACCATCGCGTATTATTAGTATCTCTTGCAATTTATAATAGATTAAATTTTATTTTATGATTCGAACAAAAATAATTAAACATCAAGGAGGCGGTGACTTGTGTGCGTGACGTGATGATTCTAATTAACACATACTTCAATTTACATTGTTAGAAATTGAAAATTTTTCTTATATGAGTCACCTTGACTTCTAAAATGTCCTTATCTTACCATTTAAAAAATTCTCTGCATATTGCAGAAAAATTTGTTGTCTGAATGCTAATTGTATTAATATAATAATTATGTTCTGTGATTTTAATTGATATTATTTGTGATTTTAATTGATATTATTACAGTTGCATGTGTTTTGACTGTATTAAGGCTTAAAAACGTCTTTTGTAGAGGGTAGCGTTGCACAAAATAATATTGCGGCGTCACATCCGCGCTCCAAATGGAAACAATTTGTTCATTTTCGCGCCATTGTCAGCAGAATTCAAGAGAATTTGCCTCGGGCCTATGCAGCTCCATTTTATTTATAAAGGCTTCACACGAGCTCCGAAAGTTCGTGGTGGCTCAGAATATTTTGTTATTGTTTCGCTCTGATTCGTTCTTTTGAACCTCTTTCCTGGATATTTTTTTGAACTGTAAGTTATAAATGAATTTTAGGCGTTTTTAAGCGTAACCATCAAGAGCTTAAGTGTTCGCGACCAAATTTTAATCACATTCTCTCGTCAGTTAACTGGAGGCTTGCAGTTTCATCACCTGATGAGACAATGATGAACTCAAACACAGTTGTAAATGAGCGTGGCGGGCCGAATTACTCATTAAATTTTGTTATCTGGTCCGTAACAGGCTGGCTTCTAGTCTTAGTGCCTGTCGAGACGATGATCGCCAATCAAACAACGTTATCTCGATGAGCCGCCTTCCGTGCCTGTCTTTGTTTGTCGTGCTTGTCGAGCAGCGGTGGCCGGTCGATGTAAGCGCGCGTGTCACCGACGCATTCAGCGGGTTGACTGTCGCGGTTCCCTGCTAATACGAGATCTTAAAGTTCAACATCCAAAACTTTCCGTGCGCTATCTGACACAAATATTTTGAGACCTAAATAAGGAAAACTTCTTTCGAACAGAAGCTTGTCGTGTATTTAATGGAATATAATTAGAATATAAACATTTTTCACGGACGGATTTCGGCGAGAAACATTATGCTTGTCATGAATATGTGCTATAAGGTACTTTCATTCATTTGTTTTGAGGAAAAGAAGCCCAATCACAGAAATAAGCATGCAATTTTTTATTTAATAACCTTTTTCATTGTTGCTAGCTAATTTAGTTATGACCTTCATATTGTTTAGTTCAGCTATTTACACTGTTTATCTTGCTTATAGGATCTAATGCGCTCTTGAGATCACTGATACTGAACTGTAAATAGCACTATAAGCTTAAAACTTTGGCGTGCACACTAACAGTTTTTCTACGGGCTTCTGGCGTCATTGAAGGCAATCTCAGGAGCCACTCAGCCGCAGTCAAGCGTCTCTAAACTACAAGATTTATTGCTGCTCTATAAGCCTAATGGAAGCCAGTGTACGGCTGCCTTAAAAAATTCCTCTTATGCGCTTGAGAGTCGCTTGATTAATGAATTCAGGGCTGATGCAGTGAATCTTCCTACGTAGAGGCTAAATTTATATCAACATTTCTGAACATAAATATGGCATTTGCATTATCGGTTTGGAATTGTTGGTCAAGCTTCGATGAAATCGGTCAAGAAATAAATTTTTACTGCTTACGAGGTTACGATGCGATCAGATCGAAAGCCCACACAATCATGGGGAATGGTTTAGAGGAACGAGAATTTTATTTTAGCTGATACACTCTATGTATGATTAATTTGATTATTATTGAAGTCTCAAGAAAAGTTTTTGCTTGTAACGTTGACTCAGTAAAATGTCTTCTTATAATCTGTTGTTAACATTTCATGATAGTTCTTGTGACAATTTTCTCTGTGGCAAAAAAGGATGCTATAATTTTCGAGATTATTTTAATGAATTTATGCCTTCGACGATGCCTTCAGTGTAATGGACACGTTTAGCTTTACTTTTTATTCTTAAGTTTTAGTCTTCGGATACAATACACTGATTCTTCTCTTATGACATCAAATCTTTTCACTTAATCGCACACATAAATTACTTAAATGTCCCATGCAAAATCCGTAGACTTGTCGAAATTGGTAAAATCCGGAGTAGAAATGATCTGTACCAATTATTGTCTCTCGTTGGTGGCCTTGTCTTTTAAAATGCTTATTCGTCAATAATCATATTCACATGAATGGACATTGGACAACTTTTGTTTGACTCATTTGCTGGGCTAATAAATTTTCACGTCGGTGCTTAATTTTTTCTGCCTAGCCAATACATTATCCGTCGTGTTATTCGTATTTAAATCCTTGATGACGTGAATTACCGCCAGTATACCCGTATAATGGATTATAAAGTACGGTTTTCTAGAAACTTTGCGGTTCTATGAAGTTCTGGTTCTTCTTGTCGCCAGGGCATAGGCATCAGAAACCAAACTTTCCCATGCATATAACTTAAACAATATAAACCTTGAATAAATATCGTTTCCCATTCAAGAAATCGATGCCCAACATAAATTTAATAATACCAATATGTTTCGAACCTTATATATCATCTATATTTCGGTCCTGAACTCAATACCGTCGTAACTCATTGTGTGACTAAAATAATAGTAACCTCGTATCTATATAACCGGATATTAACCGGTTATATATTATTAATATTAATTAACAGGACCGTTGAATCTACTGACGTCAACGTGGTGACTTTAAATTTACCCTACACAATTTTCACGGCTCTCATAAAATTATGCGTATCATTTACGGAGCTTCTTGGTACTGCGTTCGTTCTTTCCGTGTTCGGTGATCCATCTTCGTTCGTTTGTGTCCGTCATTGTGCGTATGCCAGTCGTGCGTGTCCGGTCCGTAAACACCCGCAAGATTAACGATGCCGGAGCTTCACAGTTTGCGCTTCAATGTCCGGAAATTGGCCACTGACTGCGGTCTTATGAATGTATTACAAAAAATGTAGTAACATAAACTAACTTTAGGGAGAAGCATTACTCCAAAAAAATTTAAGTAAGAGGTTTTCAAATTTGGTTGAAGTCTATATGGTATATCCACATCCGGCTTTATTTAGCATCGTATTATAAAAATGGATCAGACTGAATTTAACTTGATAAGGTCAGGACCAATCAATTTCGTAGTAATAGTTAGATACAAAATATATTTGATTAAATATTGAATTATGTGCAAATTATAGACAACAACTATCAATTGGGTTAATTTCAATCACCAGGATACGTATTATGAATCCACGATAAGCAGATATTTCAAAATGAAACTCACATTTGGGAAAATATTTTCAATTGGAAACTAGGAATTAAAATAGTACATATTTTATCAGTCAGCAATAGAAAAAATAATCACAGAAGGAAAGATTCCTAACTCGATATGTTATTGCTAAAGTTCCTAACATCTTATCATTTAGTTTCAATTTTGCAGTAGCTCGTCTTAGAAGTAATAGAAGCTCATATTAAGAGAAGCTAACTTCTCCTAACAAGGTCTTCGTTAGCGGCTCAAAGTTTGGCGCTGCAAAACAATTCTTTTCTGACCGATCAAACTATCGGACTTTCTGCAGGCAACTCCTCGGTAATGCAGAGTGAAGTAACGACTTCAGGAATTGGTGCTTAATTTTTATAGCGTGTATTAGAGTTAAGAAAATCATTCCATGAAAGAAATTTCACCCTTAAGGTATATTATATTGTGTCATGAAACTGCTTCAACTCTCGCATGTCCGAGCCAAAATTTTTCTACACTATGTTTTTGTTAAAAATTTATAATAAGCCAAATGGCAGATGAAATTTGTGCGAAAGAATTTTATAATATTTGACCAACCGAATATAAACATGGAAATTCAAAGTGTTAATTACAAAATTGACTCAAATTGAAGTTTATTGTTTATTCTAAGCGGTATGTTCTTTGCGAATCTCGTTTCAATAAACTGGAAAATTTATGAAATTATGTAAATAGTTAAGATGATAAAATTGCTGCAGAATTTTCGATTGGGTACTAACGCTTTTTTCTTATATGATCTTCATGTAATTAGGCTAATTAAATATAGAATACGCTATTATCACAATTTCTTGGTAAATTTCTCGTAATTCTGTTCTTAAACTGCAATAATTCGTTTTTTCTAAAAACATTGAATTTATGTGGGAAAAAATTCATAAGCAATTACCCCCGTTTTATTCTTCGCATTGATGGATATTATCTCACAAGCTCACTAGTAATTGTATCAATGCTACATATCAATATTGCTTTCGTAAATCAGTTATCAAAAACAAATACAATATGCAAATTATAACCAATCTCTTTCAATCGTTGTCCTTCCCTATTAGCTTCCTGTTTGTTGTCGCATTATCGTTGTTTTATTATTTTATACCACGCAACTGCAATTTTTGTATCTTATACGAATAAAAAGTAATATACTCGTAATAATTAAAATAATTTAAAACTTTTCATCTGAGCTCTACTGCAGTCAAAAGCTTTACTATACAAAAAATTGTACTTTACTATGCGAAATCCATGACTAGTGTTGAGCTCATAATAAAAATTCAGATTCGCTGCGATTTGTAAAATAATCGTGATTACATATTGAAATTTGGGCATCGTGCTGATATCGATAAATTGCTAACCTATACTATAATTTATTCTAGAACATAGTGTGGTTAAATCTTCTATGTGAAAGCGATATTCCGTTTATTCCATTCAGTCCGTTTCCTTTATGCTGATCATTATCATCAAGCTGGTCGTAGCAGATCGATTTTTATCAGGCAGGCCGAACACTTGGAGCTACTATGAATTTCAAATTATTATAATGTGCCTGATTCCATAAATCAATTTCATTCCATGCGTCGGCGTCTAACAATAAGTATTCATATATAAATACTTTTTACGTGCTACGGCATCCATACGAGTAGTATTCATTATGTAAAAACTCATGTTATTTCCATCTAAAGTTCTAAATTTATCACACTTAATAAGATTAGCATATGTGGCGGGATTGACTTAACAATTTATTTTTAATATCCATTGCAAGCTTTTCTCTTCGTACATTTACCGCTAATAAGATTTGCTATTAATTATTTCAGTTGAGTGCCGTAGACGTAATCCATTAGGCACCTGGTGGCGGCCCAGCGATGATAAATCAAAAATTTTGCGCGCTTAATGACTCTTCTTCAGAGGGAAAATGAGAAAAAGCTTTACTATACAAAAAATTGCACTTTACTATACGAAATCCATGACTAGTGTTGAGCTCATAATAAAAATTCAGATTCGCTGCGATTTGTAAAATAATCGTGATTACAAATTGAAATTTGGGCATCGTGCTGATATCGATAAATTGCTAACCTATACTATAATTTATTCTAGACCATCGTGGTTAAATCTTTTATGTGGAAGCGACATTCCGTTGATTCTATTCAGTCCTTTTCCTTTATGCTGATCATTATCATCAAGCTGGTCGTAGCAGATCGATTTTTATCAGGCAGGCCGAACACTTGGAGCTACTATGAATTTCAAATTATTATAATGTGCCTGATTCCATAAATCAATTTCATTCCATGCGTCGGCGTCTAACAATAAGTATTCATATATAAATACTTTTTACGTGCTACGGCATCCATACGAGTAGTATTCATTATGTAAAAACTCATGTTATTTCCATCTAAAGTTCTAAATTTATCACACTTAATAAGATTAGCATATGTGGCGGGATTGACTTAACAATTTATTTTTAATATCCATTGCAAGCTTTTCTCTTCGTACATTTACCGCTAATAAGATTTGCTATTAATTATTTCAGTTGAGTGCCGTAGACGTAATCCATTAGGCACCTGGTGGCGGCCCAGCGATGATAAATCAAAAATTTTGCGCGCTTAATGACTCTTCTTCAGAGGGAAAATGAGGGTGCAGAGCCCGTGACCTCCGAGGGCTTCCATGAAAGGGTGAAGATTCTGGGGTTTGATTGAAAGGAAAGGTCATGAGTCATTGTTGCAATTTATCATCTAGAAATGGGCAATGTAAATTGCGCTGATTTATTACTCCTAATTAGAAAATTTTTGGTGCAAAAAATGTTTTTCTATTGCTCCTAAACTAAAAGAAATTCATTTCGATGAATCAGTCTCATTAACAAATCGCTGAAGGATTTTTCTATACATTTGATGACTAACCATTACAACTCAAAATAATGAATTATAAAGATTACGCTGACATGAAATGGTGTTCCTAAATACAATAACAAAATTAATACGTTCAATTCAACAATTGACCGTAATCTCAGGACACATAGAGAGAAATAATATTCATGAATAGCAATAATCTTTTAGACAGATTTTTAAAGTATACTAGTAGCAAGCCAATTTATTTTACATGACAATGCACATCTCATTGATTTTGACAAAATGCATTCACATTCATTGCTTGATTTATATATTTTTTAGTATTAACTCGTAACGTCTACATTCAAGCCTCGATTAAAATAGTTGAATAAATCCCAGTTTTTTTTGTAAAATTTTATGTCGATTTTGGCAAAATGCATTCACATAAATTTTTGGACCACGTATTTTTTAATATAAGGCCATAGCGTCTACGTTCAAGTATCCATTAAAATAGTTGAATCAAGCCCAGTTTTTTGAGAGACAGCGAAGCTTCATTTGGAAGGCAATAAGTCAGGCCATCACTCACGCTGATGACAGTTCGGCTGCTCGGGAACAAAAAATACTAGACTTATGGAACCTTTGGGCCGTACTTCATCACTTTGATTTTATTGCCTACTTGATGCTTTAAATTTATTCGTTATCAGGTTTGAAGTTATTTATGAGCTTATCAGTCAGATAACAATCAATAGATAGTAAGTAATTGATTGTTACGTGACATATCAGGTTATAATTTGTCTCATCATTAATGTGGTATCAGTTAATCATTACAACTGCTCATCGTATGGTTACAGTGAGATTTTAGTTCAAGGCAATAGTGAATCGCTTAGTTTAACATAAATTCGTCCCTAATTATCTCTCAAATATGTTCTCTTGAACCTTGAAAATATGGTACTCATGAATCTCTTACATCAAATCCCGTGTCGAACTCATCATGCGATTTGTGCAGTGCTTTTGAATTTTTTGAGCATTGCTACTGTCATAAATATTTCCAGACGGAAAAATTCATGTGGCATTAATAAAGAATTGCCAAGAAATTTCCCAGTATTATTTGTCTGAAATTAAGGAATCTCATCATATATGATGGATTATAAATTTGTTTAATTCACATAAGGTTCGGCATCAGTAGCAAATAATTTGAATTATATGTCGCTGTATAGTCAGGCAAACAAAAAGGTTTCTCGTGATCTTCTACGATGAAAAACTGAAATTATGCTTTTATAGTAAGGCAATTTCTATGGATTATTCACTTTTTCATTTTTATTTCCCTTTTTTGATACGGGGAATTCAGAGCCCATTTTTGACCTCCATACAACGTTTTGCTTGTGGTTACAGAAGCTGTCGGGCTTTATATAAACATAATAATGAAAGAGCTAAAAACCGCAGTAACCGCACTGGTACAGCCCAAGACTTGGCCAGCCATAGGAAAGTTTGTGTCCTTAAAACTTGAAGGTCCGTCCTATCCCACAGTTTCCCAGTAAAAAGAAATAGTAATGAAAATATTATATGCTTCATGTTTTCTCACAAGAGCATTTATTCATACTCAATTTTCAGTTCGTGTGAAAATAAGATGAAAAGTTCCATCGCTTTTTTGCAAAATTTTAGAAGTTTTTTTCTTGTAGTTGCGTTTAGGTTTGGACTAGTTTTTTTGTTATTTTTACAACTTTGTTCAAGTGAAGCGACAGTTTAATATTTCTGTAAATTGAATGAATGGAAATCTCGAGATTAGTCGTTACTTGTAGCTTATCATTTCAACCTGCATGCTGAAAAATACTCATATATTTGTATTAGATACTAATTTTGAAAATGAATGCAATACACATTAGTGAAACACTTATCTTGGCGCGGTAGACACCTATACTTCATGCAAATGACCACAGTATCATCTCTTTAACATGGTCTTTTGCTCCTACTACAATATGATAGATAAAAGTTTTATTTTTTCCAACAAATTGTGCGAGATTTGAAAGCAGGAAAAAACGCCTTGAATTTAAAATATTCAGTTAGTAGTTTGAAACAGGAATAAATTATATACGTTTCGATTATATTACATTTATTTATTTGTTTTTAGTAGATAATAAGGGCCAATTTATAATGCTTGAGAAGAAGTTATGAAATGTTTGGGTAAAAAGCATGTAAAATAAGTGTTTCTACGAAAATTTTCAATAACTGATTACTTTTATAAATCATTCACCTCAAAAATTGACAATAATATTTATATAATATATTAAGGCTCTAATATATATTAAGGCTTTCATGATGCTTCACAACGTCCTGGAATATCAGATGTTTCAGGCCCCCGAGCCCTCAAAGTACAAGGTAGTCCGTTTTAAGCGATGCCTGTTAGAGCGGTCCACGCATTATTCGCAAATGCTTCGTTGTTGTCCCGCCTGGCCGAAATAGCGGCCATGCTCGCACAATCCTCATGTTTTGGTAAATTTGTGAAAGGTTTCGGTGATTCCGGTTCTATGGCACACTAAAATATATTGTTATCATCACGAAATCCGTGAGATCTAAATGCTGAATTTGTGCCTGCCTCTACGCGGCTGGAATACGAAATATTTTAAGATTTAAACTTGTGTTTTGGTAACAAATGTACAACCATCCTACCATTAATGTAACTATCCTCAATGAGAAATATATGTTTTTTTGCTATAAATAGAATGTTTTGGAAAATAAAATATTCTCGGATGTTCTTTAGTTATACGGACTCTCAATTAAAATTAAAAGCCAAGACATATTTTAAACCGAAATTATTTTACGGTTTTCCAGTGTCCATCTCGGTTCTTCAAAGTTTTTATTATTTCACCAAATGTATTCCAAAATTTTGATGCAATAGAAAATATTTTTTTCTATTAGTAACTTCGAGGGCAGCAGAGTTGTTTCTGGAAAGATTTTTTGCTATTGAATTTTTTATTTCCCTCTGCTTCACAAATTTTTTCGTGTGGAAACCATGGGATCTTGCAAAGTGACCGCGGTAGCTTGCACGACTTGCCGGCATTTTGCACTTTCGACCGAAATTCTTCCGAATTATTTATTATCCAGTCGGCATCTAAAAACGAAAATATTTCAGAGAAATCTATTGCGTTATTTTTTGTTTCTTTTTGATGAAAAAAAGTTCGTATATTTTTATTGTTAAGAAAGGTGAGAACTTTACTCGGTAGCCTAGGTACCGGTATTTTTTGTTCATTTTGTTATTATACAACCCCAAACTATCAAATATTTTAATAAAAAAAATCGTAGCGAGTTTTTCAAATAGTGTATATTCATTCTAAATAACTAAATTTGGATATCGATAACACAACTTTTTTTCTGCATCTATTTGAACTATCGTCAATTGTATTATTATTATTATTATTATTACTATTATTATTATTAAAAAACTCATTTAATAAGAAAAGTTGGACCGTCGTATGGTAGGCAGCGACTAGAAGATTAAAACTGTAGATTCTTTGATAAATCATGATCACTATCAACTTATGGGGCAGAGAATCATTAGATTCAATTAGAATCACGATCGACTTATGGGGTGGACCTGCGACTTAGATGAGAAATATCGTATTGTATCGCCGTATTTTCGAGTGTCATCTTGCTTCTTCACTACAGAAATTTTATATATATTTATTTCTCTGGAAATACTTCCATGACTAACCAATTTCTGTAAATTATTATTCATATTGGCAATAAAATGCTTATTTCACTAACATGCCTCAGATATTGCAGTTTTGGTTGGCTGTGACGAGCTAAGCAAATTTCATGTCGTAAGATTCGTAGGTCGCTTTGCTCCCTCCAACAAACATCTTTGCTCTTGTCGCACGTGTTTACGGAGTAAACAGGATGAACGAAATCTCGGCAGATTTAGAAATACGACGAAATCTCTGCATTGCATATTACGATAAACTCTCGGCAGATTCAGAAAGGCGATGAAATCTCGGCATTGCATATTACGATGAAATCTCGGCAGATTCAGAAATACGATGAAATCTCGGCATCGCATATTACGATGAAATCTCGGCAGATTCAGAAACACGATGAAATCTCGGCAGATTCAGAATGGCGTTTGCTTCTTCAACGTTTCCTTTACATCAGCTATTTGATATTATGTATATGATGGCTACTGTGTTTTACAAATATTTGTTACGTTACTAGCAGTAGAGGATGAATAATATTCTCAGCAAATATAGTGCAATAAATTCAGTTTCTCAGTTTCTGCTAAAATTTGTTATTAAAATATACCCACCATGCTGAGACTTATATCTTATAGATTATTCATCCTGTGCTAAATAATTATCCGTTTTGAAAATATATCGGATATTTAATGATAAATTCATACTTTTATCACGTACATAAATTCTAAAGTTGTGGATTTCTCTCGCTGTTCAACTTAATGGAAACCGAATATATCTGTTAAATTAGACAGCTACTTTAACTTGGTTTTGCCTTTTCTGGGAATCATTTCCCAACCAAATTAAACAATTCTTAATTTACTCTGCGGCCAAATTTTATTCACTAATGTGACGCTTGATTAGATTTCGGTTCTATAATCAATTAGCATGCAGTGCATCAGGCAACTGCTGATCTGATTATATTCCTGGACCAATTGCGCACCCGGCGAATCTGCTCCTAATTAGCGTGCAAAATTGACGCTGCTTATTAGCTTCACTACGATTCAGAGGACGCTGTTCATCCGATTCTTTTACTATAGGAAGGCCATAATTTTCTATGACTTCATGAAATACTTGTAATAACGAAGCTTAAACATCAGTGTTTAATAAGTGGTTTAAACAATAAGACGCGTACATTGTAATTCCATGCCTAGGCAGAAGTATGAAGTAAATATAAATCAAGTGGGAAAGTACTATTAATAAGGTACTTGGCAGATAATGTGATGTTACAAGTAACCTTTTCACGAGTCTGATAGGAATATTCTAGTATACTCCATTGATGAAGTTTTTCTGATCATGTAAGTAGTGTATTCATGTTGAGTCATGGAAAAGATTACTGAAAAAGAAGTCTTTTTTATCCATTCGAGAAATTATTTACTTGAGTAATTTGTGGATTGGAGTTGATATCAGAGCAGATAAGACAACGATAACATTGGCTCGCTCTGATGAGGTAGCAGATCAATGATTCTCATCGTTGTACTTTTATCGTTAATGCCTATATAGTTCTATCTATCTTAATTGTTAATGAAAGTCTGGTTTTTCAACAACGATTCTTTGATAGAACGTACCATATAAAATGTATAATTCGCATTCCGCTGACTTGTTCCTTTTCTCGGTGGTAGAATTAATGCGGCCAAGTATCCCTTTGGTATCTCAAACTCTGTTAATTATCCGGGGCAGGATTTTCTGCTGGTTTGCTTTACTTATAGAACACGCATTGTCGGTTGCGTCGGTCGAGATGCGAATGCTTGTTTACTGCTTTGACCAAAGTTACCGGAAGTTTGGTCAGAACGCGAGGAGCCCCACTCTTTATTTTGACAAAATTTCATTAAAAACTTTTGTTGCATCGCAAAACTCCTGCTTCTCCCTTCGTTCTTAGAAAAAAATTGTTTTATTTCTTTAAAATGTTATTTCTAGATTTCTTCCTTAACTTTGTTTCACAATCTTGCAAAATACTACATATAATACATGTAATTGAGTATGTGAGTTATTATTTATTTTATTATTCATTAGAATGAATAGAAAACCGTATTATTTCAAATTTTATTCATTCATAAGAGAAGAATATTATTCTGAAAAAAAGTAGGGGAAAGTCAATTCTTAAATTATTACAATAGTTATGAAAAAATTAATTTTTCAGTTGATGCACAGTTTCAGTTGATGCACTGAAATATTTTAGTTTCAGGTAATGAGTCCGATTTCAATATTTATAGTATAAAAAATCACGATGTATACGCCTTGTTTTTTTTTTGTTATAAAAATATCGTTGTTTTCTATTAGCTTGGAAATGCCGCGTTGCATATTATATAGGTTCAAAACGAAGTTTTAATACACTTCTTTACAAGACTAATGACGTAACCGAAGACCATCTATATCCAAGTGTTGTCCTCCAAGCTAATCACACTCAGAAAATGCAAAGTAAAGAGTCTGACAATTGACAACGACAATATTTTCATGCCAGGCAAATGTCTTCCAGAATCTTCTAACTTGAGCTGTGTCAGGAGTTACTGTAACGGGTTGGTAACAAGTTGCGGATAATTGTACAGAATTATCTACAATCTAAAAGAAAGAACTCTTGATCTTCAGTCAATAATATTTATAAAATAGGATAAGAAGCACAAAAGTTCTAAATTGCGATTCCAAATTACCTTACAGAAAACAGACATTCTCTGAGCATCTTTCAGATACAATAAAATTTGTTTTAAAAAGTGCGCAAAGCGTCGAGATTTCGTTCAGTCCTACGCTTCTACGTTACAGAAATTGGTCCATTCAGATAAAAAATTTACGCCGAGTGGAAGTCATTCGATCGTCTTCAATGGTTATGTCGCGAGTGTTGTAGATTTTTTTACATTATGTATTACTTTCATATTGCAAGTATTTAAAAGCAAGTGTAAATGTGGACATCTTTTTGAGACAATAATTACTTAATACCTTGACTTAACACCAATTTGGTGCTGGTAAGAACGTATTTTTTCTAACTGCTTCAAATTTTATTTTTTTTTTGTGCTAAAAAGCTCCTTGAAGTGACGGAGGTGAAAGCTTGATATACAAGCCCTCATTATTACTTGGCTTGAGGGGAGTGTCGCCAAACGAAATGCAAACTCGTCGTCTACATTCTTTCGGTTTATTACACGCTCATAATACAAAATTCTTAAACGTAAAGCTGCCTGTGTTTCCGAAGCTTCTTTTTCATGGTTTGGGGAATATTTACTTTCATTGCTCAGTTTTGGAGATACTTTCAACATTTTTCGTAATATGAATATTTTTATGAACTTCGAGTTCATAAATTCATTTTGCAGCTCAAAAAATGTAGATAAGAAAATTAACATCATTTATCTTAAAATTGTATCAAGAACTGAAGAATAACTGTTTTTTTCCTGATTTTTCAAAGGCTATACGTACATACTGTATATCCCTATTTTAATGAGGAGAAAATTTAGATGAAACTTTTTGATTACTCAATATCGACAACTGGTCCTCCTACTATTTATCTTCTATTGTATAGCAACAACGAGTCATCGAAGACCTATTGAATGTATTTTTATCCCAAAAATAATGAAAAATGATTTATTTCATCATATTTGTGAGCGAATACAGGTTTAATTATTATTTAGGAATATATGCTTTCCACATTTCCTAAAATAATTTTTAACTAACAATTCCACCATCAAGCGATTGTCCAAATTTTTATTTGTGCATATCTGCATTTAATTGAACTTTCGTGAGTAGATTTACTCTTATTATTCTTTTAAATTTCTTCTTGATGTTAATGCAGCCTCTGAGTATTTTCCTTTTGCCTGTAAAATTGATGATGAACTCGCTTGCATCACGGCTTCGCTGGTATGGACATACATAATCTTTAACAAAATTTCTTGGTGTCCTATCTTACTTATGACATTGCAGGGTTCACGGTTCAGGAATCCCTTCCAGCGAATGTTGCCGAGTTCAAAGCTAGCCATTGCAAATTTAAATTGCTCTCAAATAGCTGTCCGAGCATACAAACTTAGCAAGCTGATGTACCTTCATGATGTCCAACTGAGAACAACCTAATGCGGCAGACAAGTAATTGTTCGAAACTCGGAGCGGCAATTGCTTGTCTAATTGGCGAGATCAGGTGATGTCCCTGGTCGCCAAATCAATTACGACGCACGACGCTGCCATGCATTGTCCAGCTGCTGCAGCAGAAAAACATGATTAATTGAGAGAATTTTCCACGCAGTGAAGAATCGAGACTTGTTAGTTCCGGCAAATGAAGATAAAGTGAAGAAAGGGTGAGGGAATTCCTTAGGTCATAACATCTCATAATATCGACCCAGCAATTAAAATGTTAGTTTCTTTCTTTGCTAGTTTCAAGTTATCGATGAATTTAATTCAGAAAATATATCAAACTTGCAGGGTATTTCTCAGGATCATTAAACCAAAAGCTCTAAGTGCCGTATATAGGATTGAAACCTTTCCTATAAATCATCTCATAAATTCGTCAGCATTACCGGTATTTTTGCGAGGTATTCTTGGTTTCAGGATTAAAAATAATAAATTATTATATTTTACCTGTTATTGCAATGCTTTTGGTTGTTTACAATGTTTTGACCTGAGAATTTCAACCATGGAATGCTGCTGCGGTTTTCTTCTAATTCGAAAAAGCTACTAAGCCACGATCGTCTCCTTAGTATCCTTAATATTATCCTTAGTATATGTTTCGGACATCGCAGTCCCAGGCCACGACGGATCACATCTCATAAACTTCAGTAACTTATCGAACGCGGGTTATAATCAAACGAATTATCTTGAACCATGGCGTAACCCGTCACAAGTTGACCTGTAATTTTATTTGAGTGTTGGAGTTATTTGAGTGGCGAGGAGTTGGTACCAGAAGTCAGCATGGAGGCTGAAGTATATTACGTCAGTGACGGGAAGTTATTGCCTAAAGGCCAGCTTGTTAATCTCTCTGGTAAACATAGGCAGCCTCTGCCATTCCTGCATGCCTACAGGGACTGAGTTGCAACTCGCGCACCGCATGTTATCACGCGCATTAATTCGCTTATTGCATTTTTAAATTGCAAGATAATGTGTACTGAATTTTATTACAGTCCTGGTATTTTGGTGGAATATTCTGAACATTATTTATGATGCATATTTTGTTCTTATTCGTGTGATTGAAAAGTTATCTTCCTGAAAATTTATCGAAAAGTTATCTGGTTAGTACGTATTTATGATAGAATCATGAAAACGTTTAAATTCGTTTCCTTAATTTTCATATTGAAGCATTAGTCTTTGAAGTGTGTTTTTTCGAGGTTAAACTGTGTTAAAATCCAGCACCATCACAATTACGGTTATTTTTCGCAAAAAAATTAAGCCTCGATCATTGTGGTATTTTCTGGTTTAACTGTGACTTAATATTGAGAGAAAACTGCCTTCTTCGTAGCGTGCAAGCCTCATGCAATCATATCCACGCAACGTGAGAACTTGGCTAATTTCTCAGCACCAAGCCTTTAATTTACAATTGTATTCTAGTCATCATCTTCAGGCTGAAGTACGTCCACTCGCGACATTTTGTATTTAAGGATGGATACAATTGTGAGAAATTTATGTTTCTTCACATTTTCAACTCTAGAAACAAAAGGCTGAGAATTAAAATCATCGCAATCGTTCTCTGCAAATATACACTTAGATTTGTTTTTGCCAACACGTTGTGCATTGATACAAACACATGGAAAATCTCTTATGGAATGCATCATTAATTCTCCAACAGAAATTTTTTTAACATTTGACGGCTGCTATTTATCCTTTCAATATATCACACAATAGCAATTGGTTGCCAATAAAACCATCATGATGATCCCTCGTAAAGACCCGTTAAGTCTTAACAAATGTACGCTGCCGAATGATCTGTCGCTGTCGGTAATTCCTTTGATCGTCGCAGCTTTGATCTTTGCACAACAAATACAGCAGGATTAGTGGTCTCACCACCTACAATGACTAATTAATGAGAGGTATAATTGAAATTAGGCTCGTTTTTGACAGTATTTCACTCAATTGAAATTTAATGGTGGAATTAAATCCATCTCATGCCTGAATGAGTGATCTCATCGGCGGAATTTAATTGGACTATTGACAAAATCTGAATTATAGAACAATGCGATAAAATAGAGGCCGAGAAGAGACGCAACTTGAGTTTTTTTAATTAGTTTATCCAGCCTGAATATAAAGGGAGACAAATAGTGCAGGAATGATTTCGTATTAATAAATTACATTACATATACAATAAATTATACATAAAAATAAAAAAATAAAATAAAAAAAAAAGAAATAAAATAATAATTAAAAAAGAAAAATTTCGCATGTGTATAGTTGTGAAACAAGAAAACATAATTTATGAAATTAATCGACATAAAACTGATAAAAAGTAATCATGCTTAGAGACCGTTTCACTGGCATTTTACAAAGAAACCTCGAGACAAAGAAGCTTTTTGCGATTCCGATTCTCATCCGACTTATAATTAAAGCTTATATCAGAAGACTGTTTTAATGCAAGTAAAAAGGTTTCACGGACATTTATATCAAGTGAGCAAAAGCAATATGATTCATAGAATCCATTCAAGGAAAATTTTTTTTAGAACTTTTTCAGTTTTTCAGATGCCATGGTCATGAAATTGTGAGCTGACATAAGTGTTACTAGTCTAAATAAATCCTTGCTTCTTTTTTCCTGATTCTATATATCTTGAAATAATTTTTTTGATGCTTATTGTTATAAGAAAAAACAGTAGTTCGTATTCTTCATTTATGGCTGCTGTGCATTTGTCTTGGAACAGAAATTGATCGTCCTTCAGTCCCAAGCTTTACTGATATTCCAATTGTAGCTAACGTTTCAGTTCCCCAATTGCAATCGTACGTCTACTCAATTAAATTTAAATTCCTCCTAAATTTGAATTTGTTATACATTAGTTAACTATCTTCAATATATTTCTCTTTTTCTTTATTTCCTCCTCCTTGGTGATGTGGTTTTCGCGATTGCTTATGAAAAGCTCGACATTAAATTGTTCGTTATTCCACATTCATGTTCGAGTACATTTTTATTTATTCATAGCAAGTTTAATTCGGAGGACCTTCAATGATAATCCCTGTTTGTATATTTTGTTTAAGCTTTCGCTTATTTTCAGCCACAATCAGTGTCTTGCAATGCTTTTGTGTGCACACTGCATGGTATGACAGAACGACTCTGTCGATAAAAGTTCCGTGCAGCGGTCGTTTGTTACAAACAAACTTGACAGCGAGAGCGATGACACGCCTTAAACCTGACATTCCTGTTGTCTAAGGTTCGTTTAGTCACCTTGAGTTTTGTTAACCATAACATTTGGTACGGTAAAGCCTTCATGAAATACTTTCTAGGGAGGAATTTTGTGATGCAAAAAGGTAGAAATGACTACAATGACATTAAAGGGTTAGCACTGGTGGACAAAGTGTGCAAGCATATGCGCAATTGCTATCATAAATCTAATATTGTGTAAAATCATTCCATTTAAATTTTTTAAAATAATCAATAAGTTAGCTACATAAATAACCATTTTTTGCGATAAGGTTGTTTATAATGTTTTCTGAAATTTTTTGAGAAGATAGCAATATTTTGTGTTCCGAAAGTACAATTATTGTATTGTTATAATCAAACTGTGCTCACTTAATATAATATTAATACACGATATCAACGTATGTGAAAAATTCATCATGAATTGATGATTTTAAATTTAGATGCAATATACGTGAGCATGCTTAAAATATGTGTTTAAAAACTTTACGCATCCATTGTCAGCTGGAGTTCACAGTTGAACATTATTGTACAGCAGATCCTTCAGGTTGGGCTAATTACTTGAAGTGTCTTCTCGAAGAAGTTTCGGACTCCATCCCATTGAAGAACTTGCGGCGTGTTTTCAAGTGACGCTCCGTAGCAACTTCCTCTGATGAAGTTCCCGAACAATAATGTTTAATATCTGGACCATATAGCAATCTATAGCGGTGGGAACAACGTTTAAAACCATTGTAAGTAAAGCTTAAGCGCAACCAGGATCTGTAACGAGAATTAACCGAAACTGAGAAAATATACGTGGCTTGGACTGAAGTGTTGAAAATATACTGGTGAAAGTCACGTTAGTATAAGGGCAGATGTTTCACGCTAGAAATAAACGGAAAATAAGTTATAATGAGGCTTATGTGAAGCAACTGTCGACCAAAAATGTAATTATTTAAATGTTTTCGGATAAAGTAAATGTCGGTTAATGCTTTCTGAAATATAAAATAAATGTATATAGTTCGATGATACACTATAAATTGAGGTTCCACAAGTTCATTGATGTAGTGATTAGGTCGTTTGATATTGTATATTTTCTCTTTCTCCTTATGTTTTAGACTTAAATTAAGACCCCGAATGATTACAAGTCTCAATTTTAATGCGGTCCCCACTAGTGCTCAAGTTCGAGCAAAATTTGAGAGCTCTAATACATGTTTGAAGAATACTTGTTCAGCTAAAAGTCAACATTCCAAAAACCTATTTACGTAGAATTAAAGTAAAATTTGCATAGTCAAATAAAATTTTTTTTAAACACATGATAAAAGAAAATAAATTCATCTCAATTCTGATTTGAGTCTAATTTAGCTATAAAGAAGACAATAGTGGTTGGAGTTTTTTAATAACATTTTGAAAATTAATTACATTTATCGCAATTTTCCGTTTCTTAGATACGAATATATAATGATTTCTGTCTTATATTCGAAATATAAGATGACATGTTTGTCCACTCCGTTATAATTTGAGCATTAGTTGGCGCCAAGTTGATACATGACTGTCCTTTTGATAAAGTTTCTGTCAATGAGACTGTGAGAGTATATAATGGTGTATATCGAGACGCAAACCTTGTTCAATCGGATCGTGTTCTTCAAACATGAACTTGCTTGTGCGCGTCCGTCCAACTTTTCTTCCCAACAGCAAAGTTCATTCGCACCGAGACCCAAAGAACTATAGGGAACATGCGCCTTGCCTGGGAAATGCAGTTTTCTGTGAAAAAATGCATGTCGTCCGAGTTTATTTGATGTTTGCTATGAAATTATTCAGTGTTTCGTCCATTTGTATTCTACAGTGTGCAGCTCTGCTGAATACAACTAAATACTTATGCATATTGGAAATTATATATCTCGTCAATTCGTAATTTCTTTGACACAATTTATTGAACTTATTCGAAACTGTTGAGTAAGTTAAACTAAGTAACTAACTTGCCAGCAATTTATTTGTCAATTAATTCGTTGTTATTAAAATTAATTAATTGCATAGTAGCTGTATTGAAAAAATTATGAATAATTCGCCATAATCATTTGAAGCTTTCGTTATACATCGTTATATTTTCTGCACAATGATTGATTCAATCTGCAAGTAAACTGAGAATTAATATTGCCTAATTTACATTTTAAATAATAGTTTTACCGCGTGTTCATAGAGCGCGCGAAATTTCATTGGAGCTCAAGTGGTAATTTCTTTGATTTTATTTAATGCCACTTATATATAATTTCTTCACTGTTTTGTGTATTAAGTTTTTTTTGTATACTTTGCGCGGAATAAATTTACGGATATTCTAACTCGTGTAGCTCCACAACAATGAATTTTATTTATAGCAAGATTTTAGTTAGCTGATAAATTTTGTTCTTGAAACAAGCCTTATAAATGAGAAACTTATTGGTCGGTAAAAATTAATTATAAGATACGAATATATAATGATTTCTGTCTTATATTCGAAATATAAGATGACATGTTTGTCCACTCCGTTATAATTTGAGCATTAGTTGGCGCCAAGTTGATACATGACTGTCCTTTTGATAAAGTTTCTGTCAATGAGACTGTGAGAGTATATAATGGTGTATATCGAGACGCAAACCTTGTTCTATCGGATCGTGTTCTTCAAACATGAACTTGCTTGTGCGCAGCCGTCCAACTTTTCTTCCCAACAGCAAAGTTCATTCGCACCGAGACCCAAAGAACTATAGGGAACATGCGCCTTGCCTGGGAAATGCAGTTTTCTGTGAAAAAATGCATGTCGTCCGAGTTTATTTGATGTTTGCTATGAAATTATTCAGTGTTCCGTCCATTTGTATTCTACAGTGTGCAGCTCTGCTGAATACAACTGAATACTTTTGCATATTGGAAATTATATATCTCGTAAATTAGTTATTTCTTCGACTCAATTTATTGAACTTATTCGAAACTGTTGAGTAAGTTAAACTAAGTAACTAACTTGCCAGCAATTTATTTGTCAATTAATTCGTTGTTATTAAAATTAATTAATTGCATAGTAGCTGTATTGAAAAAATTATGAATAATTCGCCATAATCATTTGAAGCTTTCGTTATACATCGTTATATTTTCTGCACAATGATTGATTCAATCTGCAAGTAAACTGAGAAGTAATATTACCTAATTTGCATTTTAAATAATAGTTTTACCGCGTGTTCATAGAGCGCGCGAAATTTCATTGGAGCTCAAGTGGTTATTTCTTTGATTTTATTTAATGCCACTTATATATAATTTCTTCACTGTTTTGTGTATTGAGTTTTTTGTATACTTTGCGTGAAATAAATTTATGGATATTCTAACTCGTGTAGCTCCACAACAATGAATTTTATTTATAGCAAGATTTAAGTTAGCTGATAAATTTTGTTCTTGAAACAAGCCTTATAAATGAGAAACTTATTGGTCGGTAAAAATTTATTATTATTATTATTATTATTATTATTAATCTCAATAAGTTCTCCCCATGGCAGCTTCATCAATTTTTGTTGTGACAAAGTGAACAAAACGCGGTATTATAAAATATTTTTTTGTCTAAATTATCAGAAAACCCAAACGAACTTCGAATAAAAAATTCTGCTTCTTAGTGTCACGAAAGATTTTTTTGTCAACGGTTGCATTTCATGGTGCAAATGATAATACATAATTTCACTAATGAATTTAACCAATGGTTAAATTTTTATTTTTCAAATCATCATTGCTCGAAATAATGCTTTCAAATCATGTTCAGTTCAATATGATCAATAATATACTAAGATTTGAATCAAATTTTGCTGACATTTATTCAATTTGAAATATTGTTCTGATTCACTATAGATTTTCATCAACCTGTTGAATTGTCTTCAATAAACTTCCCTGTTTATAACAAGAGACCAAGCGCCGTTGATCATTTCTTTAGTTGTTGAAAGTTTTACTAATGAGCCTTACGCTAATGCGACGACTCTTACTCCCTTGATGTTGAGTGAATCTTGCTAGCAATGGAACGATCCAATTTACGATTTCATGGATGGAAAACCACGAATGATTGCACAGGGAAATCAACTTTACTCCAGGAAGAATTTTGTTCAGAGTCATGGTTTTGACTGCATTATTTTGAGGCTGAATTACAAAAGGCTTAGCTTTGTGAGAAATTCAACGTCTAACTGTAACATAAAACTGTGCTTCAAAAAGGTTTAATGAGTTCAAGTGAGTGTTTTTCTTTGTTAAACTGAAATTCACGAGTGTTTTTAGCAAAATTCCTTAGAATTTTTGATACGTCAAACAAAATTTTGTGTTGTTTTTCATTCGGTTACCCTGACAAGAATAACTAATCTTTAATAAAATTGTTCAGCAAATTTAAAATTTTTACGCTTTTTAAATGCATTGGTCCACCTCTCCATTCATCGACTTGACAGCTTCCCTTACGACTAAGGAAATGAACATTAAATCATCGCGTCATTAAAAATCAAGTAAATGAACATTAAAAAATTTTATCGAACGGAATGATTTTGGTTAATAGAAATTCCATGATCGTAGTCTTCCACTGATTCTTGTTTCCCATGCCTTGTGGAGAAACCCATTGAATACACAGACCCGATATTAGGTGATATAATTAATTGATGACTCGTGTAATACTGGTTATTTGTTCCCATGTACGCGCCAAAATCCCTTGATTCTTACATGCTGTTGCTCGAGATACCTTTAATAATTCACGAGTTTCTTGCCCTAGCAGAAGCGAAGCTGCTACAGAAGCCAACAATCCTAATTCTCCGGACCGATGTTGCGTCAAGACATCGCAGATTTGCTCAATGTTCGTCTCGCATTCTCCTGACAGACAGAGTCAGAAAAATCCAGAGAGATTCGCAATAAAAGATCCCGGTACATTCCTTTAGATTCCGAGGGCTCCTTGAGCAGGTTTCTTTCCGGCAATAGAGCCTCATTTTACTATAAGGTCAAAGCTGAGCTCAACAAGTGAGTTTTATAATGGAAAATAAGGTTCGCGTAGGAATTGTGCAATTAATGTCAGCCTTATTTATCACTTGAGTAGGTTGTCTTCAGATTATTACAGAGATATTGCAAAACTCATTCCAGAATTAAGAATTGTTATGTTTAAAAAACAGGTCCAGTTGAGATATCTCGCTTTAAAGTTATTTGATCCCGTTGAAGATAAATTAGTCATTTATAGTTATATAACGACTTTACAAAATACGCAATGATACTATAATTGTTAGGACTGAATCTTATCTGGACCAATAATATTCAAGTGACGTAGTGGCAGAAGTTGATGGCTGGCACCTTAGTTTGTTTAAACTGTAGCTCACAACAGCAGCTTGGTAGTTGTCCTCGCTCGGCTTTGTCCAATTATTAATGCTAACGAAGTTGGCATGATTCCATTAGGCTATTGGATTGAATAAAGTCGTACTGCCACTCTGTTACTCGTTCATCAGAGCCTAGGAATTCATTTTTCGTGTAGGATACAGTATTTGGTTATCATACTAAGTACACTAATACGTAAGTGCGTAGGTTTTTATTCGTAATAGTTTCTTAATGAATTTAGTGAACTGACTCCTTCTTGAATTGTTATGGAGGAATATTTTAATCACAATGGGTTTCACCATTTATTCAGATAATTATTCAGTTATACGGATGAATTTACGAAGAAACATTCATGAATATTTGGCGTTACACTTATGAAGTTCAAGTTCGCATTCGCAACACAATAGTTCATTTTGATCACTATAAAAATCGCTCAATTTCTCCGTTATAAAAGTAGGAATCCATTATTTAGTCATGGATTCATATAATTACGATTTTTTCATCAAAATTTAATATCACATTGATTGAAATCAAATTTCATTTTGAACGCATAATTTTCGATGGGCACCAAAAAACATTTATTTTGTTGTGCCAGTCTTTGGAAAACAAGAGACAGAATACATGTCTGTATTTAGTAGGCGTAATGCAGTTTACAACCACACTAGAAATTAATTTGTTAAGATCAACATTTTTCTTACTAGGAAGCAAGGCTCAAAACTTATGGTCATCAGATATAATTTTCCCGTTTATTCTCATTGTTTCTCGTATAAGTTTCTGCATTGACAGTAAATATTTTGTCAGTAAACCAATTTGAGTATCGCCCTCGCAACAGGCGCGCTGTCTAGCTTTACCTCTGCAGTCTTCTTTGGTTTGGCTGCTCGTCTTCATTGATATTTATTGCTGTCTCCCGTCACTCTACATTATAAACAATCGTTTTCTAGACGTCTGCGCCATCTTGGGTGAATTTTGCAATTGGCTCGAGACGCTTCTGCATTTCTGCTGAATTAGCTTGGGAAAGTCATTATTCTGCGCCGAGAAGCTTGCGAGGATTTCAGATATGCGTATTGGATTCTTACCTTGAATACAAATATGCAGCTTCTGAATTACGACTCTCAACCTTCAAGGGTCTCATATTTGCGGGGCGCATATGGAGATTCCTTTCTGAAGATGCTTTCATTTTTAAAGTTTTTAAATGATTAGTGTTAAATAAATTTGTTGGTCGAAATTTTATCGTCTGTTCCGGCAAACTATATTTCATTCTACTGCATCAGCAAACGATTTTAAAAATCAGCGTTTCATTTATCTATTTCTGTACCCTGTATTTTAAAGCTTGGCTTTCATCCGCAGCTTATTATTATTCTCATTCCTATTACAAATTTTCTAGGTCAAGGTTTGTACAATTATATTCTCCTCAATATTCAGCATTAGAATAGAATAGAATAGAATAGAAGTGTCGGCGTTGAAGACATAGGCCCATGGCCTGTTGCCGATTCTTGAACTTTTCGTGACTTGATTCACAAGGGATCCGGCCTTTGGAACCCGATCTACTGGTAATCACGAGGTGCTAACGGGAAGCGTTTAGAGTCGCAGCCTAACCCCAATGGCGCGAAACTGTTACGGGGCTTTTACGGCCACGACTTTCCATGTTTCTATGGAAGAAAAAAAGCCATGTTTCCATGGAAGAAAGGCCATGTTTCTATGGAACAAAAGCCATGTTTCTATGGAAGGAAAGCCATGTTTCGAAGAAGGAAAGCCATGTTTCTATGGAAAGAAAGCCATGTTTCTATGGAAGAAAGGCCATGTTTCTAAGAAGAAAGGCCATGTTTCTATGGAACAAAAGCCATGTTTCTATGGAAGGAAAGCCATGTTTCGAAGAAGGCAAGCCATGTTTCTATGGAAAGAAAGCCATGCTTTTATGGAAGGAAAGCCATGTTCCTATGGAAAAAGCCATGTTTCTATGAATGGAAAATTATCAAACAAAGTGTTGATAGACTGGCTTGTCCATGGCACCATGATACTTCATAATAAGACAAGTTGATAATCGATTTGAAGACAATTATGATTATATTAGTATCGAGGAACTTTCAAAATTATTTTGTCGACCACAACAATATTATTAGTATGGTCAACTGTTTCATACGTTTATTTTATATCGTCCGTTTATAATAAAGCATTCGTATATTTTAAATCGTCCGTTTATTATAAATCTTGCGGAAGCGATGTATGGAGTGATGAAATGAGGTTACTTTGACTAAATCTGCGAGGATCTGATTGGAGCTGAACTTACTTCGGGGAATAGGAAATATCGTCCAAGTTTTTGCTTCTCGGGTGAGAGTATGAAAAATATCAATGATTATGAGTGCAAATAAAATGAATCTGTTGGTCATATTTCTCAGCACGTTGATTTTTCATCATCAAATCGTTATTCGTACGTTATTATTATTTTGGGATTCAAACTTTTTGTCAATGAGTGATACAGAAAAAAATTTCACATTTTTTATTAGTTAGAGTTAGAAATAAGAGTTTATGCTTGCTAAGATAACACAATTGATACTACGTAGAGAAAACCAAAGGGGAATCTCAGAATCCGGAGAAAGACCTACATCTTTTCATAGTAATGAATTCATTTAACCTCCTTTTTTTGGTTATTAAGTCATTCATATTTTGAATTAATCCTGATATTAAAACTATCGCAAAAACGCATGTATTTGTGATAGAACCATCAGATCCGAACAAAAATGAGATAATTTCTGGAGCTGCGATCAAAATTGCCACAAACAATTACCAATTTATAACACTAAAAAATTGCACTATAAATAATCACTATAGTTTTAGCAGAGTTATGGATGATCCGACATTATATTAAATTTCGTGGTTTTACTAATGAACCCGGCATCATCGCGTGTTAGATTGTTGTGAGCCAAAGTCGTCGAGACTCTTCTTAGGACTTAAATCAATAAGAATGCAACATTCTGAAACGAAACAACACTACCGCAAAACATACTTTAAGATAACATTCAGTAAATAGATTTATCTGTAATATACGATGTGCATAAAGATGAATAGCTGAATACTAGCAGATAATTAAAGAAGTTGCTGTGTGTTTACTGTTGTGGAACTGCGCTAGTTCTCACAAAGCCAGATACATTTATATGAATGTAAATTATTGAATGGAATACGGTCCCGATTGCGATATAGATAAAGAGACTACTGTATAAAGTGAAAGCGGACACTTCTAAGCAATATTCATTTGTTATCACTGCATATATTTGCTTAGGAAACATATCAACGATTAGACATCCAGAAATTGGTCCCAATAAAATTCCGGAATATGACGGACACATGGGAAAAACAGCTTACCCCAAACCATGAATAAGTTTACTTCATAAAGTAGAGCTGGAACGCGTGTTAGCTCGCTCTGAATATTGATGGAATGCTCACTGGAGGATTCCTGTGTGAGTTTGCATTGCGTGCACAACGTTCGTTTAGCAACCAACCCTCCAGAAAAATTCTGACCCGAGAGATTGTGAGGAGAAAATCTTCGAAGCAAGACAGCTCAGTGAGACGCACCAGACTTTGGCAACAAATCTGGTAGAGGTTTCCGAAATTTTGTAAGTGTTGAGCCATGTGAACTGAAGCGTTTGTAAGAGCTTTCGTTTGATTTAGGAAATATTGATTTGATAGATTAGCATATTTATAATATCGCCTGCAACGACATTTATTTTTGATCGAAAATTATGTTTGATGCTCAGCACCGACATCAGTATCTTACTTTTTTGAACATTTAATAATGAATGAATTCAATGATCCTGGAGCTTTTCATGTTGTTATTGAATCTCAAGTTGTTTTTGGAAATCTCAAGTTGTTCTTGGAAAACTCTTGCTACCTCTTTTACAGTATGCCAGCAGTAACACAAGCTTCGAATGGATCAATTTGCTAAATACATATTAGGATAATATTATAAAAATCACAATATATATATATTTTTTTTAGATAAACCGTTTGACTGCTGCTTCTCTAACCTAAGTTGTCTAACTTTATTCATTTACAATTACGTTCAGATATGCAATCATTAAAATTGATAGGTTTAAGACAATTTTATAAATCGCTCTATTAAAGCACCTTTAACAACAAGATGAGTGCAAATTTTCAATGCAAATTGCTCAGTGATTTTGTCGTCCGATATGAACTGTTTCCTTCAAATTTATTTTATGGCGCGTTGCATCTCTTTCACAAATATTTTCCCAGTATCCATGTTTGTGCGATAGTATAATTACTTTGGCCTCTACTTCAGAATATGCGAGGGAATATTAAGTTTTTCCACGTCAGCAGTCGCAAATGTGGAAGAATTTTCGTAATTCTACACGAGTCCATTTGTATTTCCCGGCAAAGTACTTAATGGATTTTATAGATCATTATTTTTATTTTATCGAGCATTATCAAGGATATCACTAACTTTTACCAAGGCTTAATAACTTGGTTGCTGCGGTCACGATCATTAACAGGCCCTTCAAAGGAATTTATCTGTAAGAAGTGCACTAGAAAAGTCAATATAAAACAAAGAGCTCGTATTGAGGAGCTTTCCTGGCAAACTTACTGTGTAACTCCAACACTTGCGCCTCCAAACGCGTCCGAGCATCTGCCTTCACCTCAGGTTTAGCTCCTGTTCCGGCTTTTATGAAATCCTATGCTGAAGTTGATGAGAGAGTTTTGCTCTAAGATAATGGGTCGTACGAGGTCAGATAAAGTTTGGATGAACACTAAATTTTTTAATAGGATATTTCGAAGCTCTTTAAGAACTTATAAATCTCTATGCGGGTGCGGCCGGGTAACATTCTGATCAATATAACTCAATAACAACGCTTTCTCATTTATTTTCTATCTCATTTGAAACTGGCTGTTTCATATATTAAAATTGCAATTTATTGTTGTCGATTTTCGATATTTTACTATATTGTTAGCACATCATGGCTTATACAAGGTCCCAGAAGGATTACTAGAATTTGAAACAAGAACCAACACCAGGGGCCACGGCTATAAACTGAAAAAAACAGCAGTGCACTAGAAAAGTCAATATAAAACAAAGAGCTCGTATTGAGGAGCTTTCCTGGCAAACTTACTGTGTAACTCCAACACTTGCACCCCCAAACTCGTCCGAGCATCTGCCTTCACCTCAGGTTTAGCTCCTGTTCCGGCTTTTATGAAATCCTATGCTGAATTGATGAGAGAGTTTTGCTCTAAGCTAATGGGTCGTACGAGGTCAGATAAAGTTTGGATGAACACTAAATATTTTTAATAGGATATTTCGAAGCTCTTTAAGAACTTATAACCTCTCTATGTGGGTGCGGCCGGGTAACATTATGATCAATATAACTCAATAACAACGCTTTCCCATTTATTTTCAACTTCATTTTAAGTTAACCTGTTTGATTTCTTGAAATTGCAATTTATTGTAGTCGATTTTCGATATTTTATTACATTGTTAGCACATCTTAGGTCACTATGTTTTTTATTTTTTTTTATTTGTTAATAGTCTAAACTATTTATCTACATACATTCGAAAATGGTTCTCCTTTACATCAATGTCTTATAGTATCCATATGTTTACACGTCGGCTTAATTAAAAATTTTCCGGAGACAAATAAAGGCATTCATCCAAGGCACCCGTCATGAAGGCCGGAAAATCGATTTCTGGAGGCATATATGAAGTTGAAAATTTAGTTCCCGTATAGTATAGTTGACTATACAGTAGTATAGTTGACTATACAGTAGTATGGTTGACTATACAGTTTTGCGTAATGGTATAGTTGACCATACACTATTGTGTTATTGTACAATAGTAATGCTATCCATTTGCAGCAAAATCTCAATTATTTATTATTTTATTGTTATTTCTGCAACTGGGGCACTTGTAAAAACAACAATGTTTGTTGTTTTGTCCATAGTTGATCTGTAAATAGCACTACTTTGTGTATATTCTAATGTGAGAAGTGTCTGATTAATATTCCGTTCAGAGGCGTTCACGTCATCTATATTTAGCTCATGTCATACATGCCTTATATACTATAGGGCGCCATTCCCACATCCAATATTATGTTTAATTATTTGATCCATCAATGAATTAACAATCTGAAGTTGTGAACGGGAAGTAATGAGATTGATATTTTTTCGACATTTCTTTCAGACCCTAATATTTCATTTTGCAACAAAAAAAAAACAATAAGGTGTTTTTAAGCATATTCGTAAAGGGCGAGTGTGTGAAAACACGCAAGTTGCGCTAATTTTATTACTCGAACGCAGAGGGCAATACATCGTGACCGATCAATACGTAACGACGTTAGCGTGCCTGTAATCGGCAGCTCTGATGGATACGTGAGTGGCTCTGGACAGCTCTGTACTCTCATGCTGATGGATACGTGAGTGGCTTAGGACAGCTCTGTACTCTCATAAAAATTATCAATTGCATAGCTAGAATCTTTAAACTTCCCCTTCAATGTCGATTAGTTTATTAAGGTGACAGCGTGATTTCGAGACAATGTGAATATATATTCAAATTATTTACGCTTGTCTCCTGGAGCAACGTGAGAGAACTATTCGCACAAGTCTAATTACTACCATGTACAGTCTGATTTCAACATTCATTCAACAAATTACCACAATTTTAAATCTTTGTGCAAGTTCTTAATGATTAGCTCATGACAAAATGGTTAGAATCGCATGAAAGACAGATGGCTTCTGAAATTTTTTTTCTTCCCACATAAAGAAAAACATGTCAACTGCAGACTTCTCACCATCGTTATTCACTATAGAGCATCGTTATTCACTAGAGTAATAGGAGAACTGTAACTAAAAGGTTAAAAGTGTAGTTATTGAAATTACATAACTTTAAATATTTTTTCGTCATTTAAAACGGATTTGACTTCGATCAATTTACTGAATTGACGGTACTTCGTAGGAATCTTCTAATTTTTAAATGCCTCACCGACAAATTTCCGCGTAAAAATACTTCAGTAGCTGCCCAAATTTCAATGTAATCTCTTCATTAGGATCCACGGATCTTCCGCTAACCTTGTTGATGTCCTCACAGGCGCCCTTCCAATCCCTTTCATAACAGGCATTAAGATGTCACTCTCCTAAGTGATGAGAAGAAAATCCCACTGAAACGTTCACGTGCTAACGCTTCTCTGTCAGCACGGTACGAGAAGTTCGTTCAGAAATCATTAATATTATGGTGACTCAGCGAAGTATATTTATAATAAAATTTAGAGATTTGGAGCAATACAAATGCTTCTTTCGTTAGTGAATTGTTCCTAGTAAACACTTTAACAGTAATTTAATCAAAAATTTATTTGATAATAAATTCGTGTTTGATATTCAAGTTCGAAAACGAGACGACTGTTATATGCATTTGACATTTTCATTTAGATGTCTCATAGATATTCAATCGCATCTCAAAGTGTTCTTTTTCTCCAAATTTGTTTGATATAATAAGGTTGTCTCTGCTCTTGTAAGCATTACTCCTATTTGACTGAAGAACAAAATTTGCCAAATATACTCTTAGTAATTGACACCAGATAAACACGCTCAGTTTTTTTTCTTTGTATATTGCTAAAATGTTGTAAAAAATAAACTATGAAAAGTGTTATGGTACTATGAATCGAACGTAGGTTCTAAATTACTTTCCCTTAAAGAGAAAAAACTGAACTTTTACAAAATCTCTCTACGGGTTAAAGGCGGCACTTGTAATGAACAATCCTCCATTCACTACCGAGTTCATAATTAAAATGAATCGGTCTTGTAAGTCGTTTGAGGTAAGCTCCTCAAGCCTAAAATGCCCCATAGATCAGCCTAATCTGGGTTATTGCCTCCAGACTCCTAATTATCTCTGGTGTGATTAAGGGTGTGCCAAATCATGACGGCCAAGCCGACTTAGCATAACTTAATGACTGCTTAGCGTGAGTACTTTGCTTATCTTAGTCTCGCCACAGCAACTATGAATGATATATTGGGAATTGTGATGATGTGAAGTGTGAAGATGTGATAACAGATTTCATTTTAGTACATTTCTCTCAATCTAGGTGATAAATGTTCCTAACAATGTTGACGTAATGAATGTTCCTGGTACCCACATTTTCAATTAAATTACGAATTTCAATGGTACTGAACGTGCCTTGTTAAAAAGAACTTCATCTGAAAAATTATTTTTTTAGTCAGCTATGCACGGCTACCTCACGTTTGTTGCATTGAGTAAATTATTTATTCGCTTTTGAATTCATTATTTTTTATATAAAGTCAGGTTCCTGTTACATTTTAAATTCCTGTTACATTTTCATCATTCTTCTCGGACAATTGAATTCAGAATACTTCAGTAATATTTGTTGGTTTTATCACAATAAAATAAAAATCCTGAATTCTCACAATGATAAACATATGAAAATGTATTAATTATCCATTATAATTAGATGGAAAGTGCAAGGAAAGTGTATGTGATTGAATGTAACGTTTAGTGGAAAAGAGTCTCAATGATTTGAAAAATGCATGGAGGCCAAAGGACAGTGAATGAGAGCTTTTTTTCAAAAATTTGAAAACGTATTAAAATCCTCTTTTTCTCGAGCGAAACCCTGTGACGTTGAATTACATGGGGAAATGTGTTTTTTCTACAGTGAATTAAAGTCAAATCGAAAACTTAGAATATCCTCCAAACTTTCACCTGGGTTTAAATGGGGAATTCGTGCGAATTGTATAATTAAACGGTCCTTATATTTGATTTTAATACTGAATATTACCGACTTTTATTTTTTATTAACTTGTTTTGAGATGATGCGTTTTGAGACGACACGAAACTCATTCCCAAATTATTGAATACTAGCGTTTAGCCCCTGTTTTGTCGATAATCTTTACAATTTTTGAGTCCTGTTATCACGAATACCATGGGCATAATAAAGCTATATGATATTTGGGGAAAGACAAATTCAAACGCTTATTTCACATAGAACATAAAATCTTCTGTTGACTCTCGTTACAAAATATGAAAAAACTACTTTAAACTGAGTACTCTCGTTACAAAATATGAAAAAACTACTTTAAACTAAGTACTCTCGTTACAAAATATGAAAAAACTACTTTAAACTATGTACTTATAAACAAATTTATATTCTTTTTGAAAGCTAAATTTACATTTTTGGGTCAGATTCATTTCTTCAAGTTATGCAATGTCTTTTATACTCACACAACGAATAAATTTTCAGGCCAAAGTAATATCTCGACACGATACTTATAGCTCGAACAGAATCTGTACATGTACGGCGTAAGGCTTCAAACACATAAACTTTGCCAAGTAATTATAAGATTTCTAACATTATTCTCGCAGCTTGGTACCTGGAGCAGTGAAAGGAAATAATAATAAATGATGAAGTAATTACTAAACTCTAACGTGATTTGTGACAAAATTACTCCGTTCTTAACATGGTGCTCTCACACTGCCATTTTTACTTACGGCATTTGCCTTGGAGCTGTCGGCCCAAAATAAATAATTGGAAGTGTCGGTCCTAAATTATTTATGTCGGAGACATAAATATTATGAGCTTTAGTTTTTATTTTTTATCTTGACGCTGCTTCTTTACTGTTCTAATACAAAGGCATTTATATGTGCAAGGCATTTATATGTGCATAAAATACTCATAGTTGGTATTTTACTCGGTACCAACTGACTTGTTCAAAAGTCTACGGATTTTACTACAAAGATTAAAGTATCTCTTCTCCCGTTCATTAAGTGTGTTAAGTATAAGCGATTTCAAAGTATCACGTGAAATTAATCGAGATATCATTTATTCGTGAAATTCAACTTAGAAATTAAAAAAATATATTTTCTTTGTCTTTGGGATGAAATAAACAGTGCATTCAATGGAATGCATTCACTTGACTTTTAATTCAGATTACGAAAAAAACGTTTTGAACACATGGATCATTCTACAATGTACAATTTTTAGGTTATAAACGGAGCAAGCAAGTAATCTTTTGAAGTCCTTGCAATATTCGATGGTGTGGCTTAAGTTGGATTCTGTAAGGTCGTAAACAAACAATCCCTGAGCTTGGCCGTGAAATTCCAAGCAAAATTCGATAGCCGATAACGGCTTTGGGGAAGAGGCCGTGACGTAGAGACTGCAACGAAAACAACTTCGTCTGACCAGACGCGTTGCAAAACTCGTCTCTAACCACATCTAGGAAAATGCGACGTTTTGAGACTTTACAGAGTAAGTAATACCGAAATTTTTGGTTGAGACTTGGTTAGCGGTTATTCTCGATATTTGTTTAATTTATTGGAGATAACATTGAAATTTTAATGAAAAATCTGTTCGTCAATAAGTGTTGTTTTGAGAATCATCTTAGATTTGACCTACAGCAATTGTTCCCACACTCCGATTTTAAGTTATAATCCCACAGAGTTTTTAATCACATTATCACCGATGTCAGTTGACCTTCACACATAAAATTCACTACCATTTTCAATGCCGTCAAAATGTCAGTAATCGGCTTCGACATTTTCAATGCGGCAATCATTTAGCTCAACCTTTCTTTGCTCTTCTTGGACGAGTGAATCGAGATATCCTACAGTTTTCATTCTCATTGTAGAACCGGCAAGTCATATCATTCCCCTCACAAAGAATGATGAGGCACGACTTACGATGAGTATCTTGTTTCACAGACCTAGGCCTATACTTCCAAAAAAAGTCAAGAGATCGTAAGTTCTTCAGCCAATCATCGACGGCCTTTCAAGCAAAATCCACCAATCATAGACTAGAAAATAGAGCTTAAGTACTTACGTTCACTTAGCAAGTTTTGAAAGTATGGCCCCTGGTAAGTAAGTTAGCCACGTTCAAATTTCAGTATCGCTTTTTTCATTTTCATGTTAGAGCCTGGGAATCTCGGCATATTTATGGTGTGATGCTCACACCAGATTAAGCGTCTGCTTGCAGCTGCTTCTCTACCCTTTGAAATTTCAATTTAATCGCCGATTGACTTCTCAATTTGTGTTAGGCTTTGCGAACTTCTTGATAGTGCAGTCGTGAAAAATGTGACTTATCACCATCACTATTTCAATTTAATTCAATTTTTGAAAATCATAAGATGTTCTTTAATTTGATTGATTTCGTTCATTGACGAACCAATCAACTTTCCTTCTCAGTGGACGTTAAAAAAAATAAATAAAAAGACATAGTAAATAAAAAGTACGATTCAATTTTATTCCCGCTGACTGCTAGAAACTTATTTGCTTACTGAAGAATCATTGGGGTCAATAAGAAATTAGAAGCCACAATAAGATATTTATTGTACCTGGCGTGATGAATGATACAAGCGAGGTAAATAAATTGTTCAAAAATTGTTTGCTTTGTATTAATGCGGGAGTTTTGTAGACTGGATACGACAATTCAATCACAGGAATAATAAGTGGGACTTTCTTGACGCTAAGCACGTGCCTTCCCAGCCACGACCGCCCTACTAATTTATGAGGCTAGCCTCGCTGTTCAATTATTTTATTAATCACTGCTCTAATAATCATTGAAGTTTCACGTTGAGGACATTGCTACTTCCAAGCTTTAATAGTGATACAGTTGATTATTTTTCAAATTTACTTTTAATGAATTCTGGAGAATTTTTCCGTAACATTTATTCATATTAAATAATAACAATATATGGAATATAAATCGATGCAATAAAAATTTATTTGAAAAAAATCCTTTTTACTTTTCCCGTTATAGTTTTTGTAGCGATAACTTCGGGCACTTTTTCAAGTAATTTATATGTACCACTGTTGCTATTTTCGCTTTCAAGTAGATGTATGGTGACCCAAGTGAATAAATTTTACTCACAATTGAATGTTGGGTGACTCAAGTAAATCAATTTCACTCACAATTTGATGTTGTGTGGCTTAAGTAAATCAATTTCACTCACAATTTAATATTGTGTGTCTCAAGCGAACTCATGAGTACAACTGATTATATTGAGAGCTGATGTAATTCATCATGAACCATCTCTTCCCTTGATTAAAAATTCAATTATTTACACTGACAATTTGAAGTTTTCAAGACTCAGAAGTCTATGTTGACCATCACTTCTGTTAGGCAACAGCAGCTCCCTTTACTCATCGTGATCGAGTGTAATATGTGAATAGCTCGAAATCTAGAAGAGGGAATTCCGAGGCTTTCTCAGCGAATCATTCGGTATATTGTCTTTTAAATTATATATTCGATAACTAGAACATAATTTTGGCAATCAAAGGGCATAACGGCGTTATTTAAATTTTTGTTTGGAATTCTTGTTTTTGTTTTCTTTCATATCGTTTAATCAGAGAGACTTTTTTGTTTGCTATTATACTATTCTTAACCCACAATTTCACATTTATTTTCCAATAGTAATTTTAACAGATGACAAAACTAATTTCAGTTAGACAAAACAATTTAATCTTCCCCGTAGTTCGTTCAGTATTCAATTCTCGTTTCGTGGAAACAACTTTCACGTTTTATTCCGGCTGTCAAATTCTCACCTCCAGGCCAACAAATCTTCAAAGGAATAGCGAGCACCAAAGGACTTGTTGCAATCAGATTAACAACGACATTCTACGGCCCCGTTATGCACTTGGGCTTAGTGCTGGTGTGTTTGCTACCGAAACAAAGAGACCGGCGGTGTTAACAGGGGCGCTATCGAGCTTTATCGTTTATGGATTGTATCAGCGCTAAGCTCGTGGAAGCTTCCGAGCTTTAATCGTTGCGTAGTTTCGTGTAAGCGACATGACAAAGACTTCTTGGTAATTATCAATTGCATCTATTGCTGAATAAAATTCTATCATTTTGAGCTCAATTTCGCATTATTTATCGGTGAATAAAAGACTATTCGTTTCGCGTGTCTTTGTACTTTTTACATCCGTAGAAAAAAATTGTCATTTGAGGTCTTAATATTCTATTTATAATCCAAAATTACATCCAGCACAAATTTTGAAACTGGCGAAAATCTTTTAACATTATTATGTGTACTGAAAGTTTTTAAGTGAAAACAATTTTTTTCATCAAATTACTTTATTTCAGGTCTCCAGAAAACAATTACAAACAATGAAATAAATTACTATATTTCAGGTCTCCGTTGGATGTTTACAAGAAAATCTTCGGGATACGATGCAACCCTCAAAAGACCTGAAGAGAACACTGACTCCTTGAGACCATGAGATAAGTGGTATATAATATAGGATTTATAAAATGATATTTTATGTTACCTTCTCGTCAAAAACTTCATTGCCATATCTTTGTATTACATAGATCAAAAATTAGTTTTACTTAGAAAACTATAGTTTGGTAATCATGTTTATAAGAATTTTTTAACATTTATCTCAAAATATTAATAAATAATATGTCTGGTATTTTTACTTCGCGTTATATTTAAAATACAAGAATATTTAAAATTGTTGCAACAATTAACAATTAATTTTTACTGGCAGTTGCGAACCTCCTCGTATATCTGACGCGTGCCACATTTAACAGTGTGTATTTCACGTAGCCTCTCACGTAGTTCATTTCAAAAGCCCCCTCGTTCCTTACTTTTAGTGCCATCCGATCCCTGAGATTAAAACACATTTATCAGAAATAACGGCCCGGTTCTTCACATTTTGTTACTTAACTTTACTGGTGCTCGAAGCCTCGATCCGAATTCCAACACACCATCATGAGATCGATCTCATCCAAATTTATTTCCTCTAGAAGAAGGCAGGTCAACCTTGATAGACTCTCATAAGCCAGGTAATGAGACTCTCCAGCCTGTGAACGATCTCTAGCGCGGTCGTATAATATGTTGAATTTAGGGAGCATAGGAGACGTCAAATTGACTGTCGAGGTACACCTGCTCAAGGTGAATGAGGTAGTTTTTAAATTAATTTTACCGTTTTTTAACTACCTCCTTGTCGTGAGCATCCAATTAATTATATTGCTTGTATTAATAGCAATCTGCCAAGCTATTACTGTTTCTGTGGTAACTGCGTCAAACGATATTTGTTCTCATATACAGTATTTATTTTGGATAACATTCCCCCTACATAACATTGTCTACTGTTATCATTTACTGTAGCTTGTTTTTCCGATGCAATGGTTACGAAAGTTGAAATTTAAAAAAATTGTTGATGGTTTAAGTTTTACTCAATTTATGTTAAAGAACAATCCTTTCTCTGTGATAAATATTGCACATTTACAGCAATTATCGAATACTTGAGATGTATTGGTTTTATCTCGAGTCTTCAGAGCTTCAACTGGATCCCAAATAACCAACGCGTGATGGGAGTGAATTTCCATACATCCCACACTTTTAGGAATCGTTGCTTTTCATCATAATATGAAAATCTAATCTTTCTTCTTAAAACCAATCTAAAAACCACTAATCTTTTCATTAAAAAACTCACAGAGGTGAGACATTTTTCTGCTCTAGCTTTTGATGAAATCAAACATTAGTTTAAATGACAGAGGTAAACTCTTCACTCTTTCCATTGAAGAGAATGGTAACATTACATTGCTTTGGAATTCAATTATCAAGCTTTGATGTTTTTGCCGCTTTGTTTCCACACTTGATGGAAGCAATGAAAACTGGTGCAAAATTTATTACAGTGAACAAATAAGTTCATCCCAATTCCCATTTGAATTCGATTACGCAGCTACACTTCCTGTAATTTTATTTCACAGCTGGACAAAAGCTAACAGGGAGGGGAGTGAATGAGGTCACAAATTTTGAGCTCGGAATACGGATTTTTATCCAAAGAAATGGAAGAAAATTGTAATTATTTCAATAAATGAGTTGTGCTGAGCTATATGTGTACAAGTGCTCTGTTTTCAAGGCATCAATTAAAGATATGTGTGACTAATTTCATTATATCGACATTATATTCAATATCTTTATACGATCTCTCATGATTAGGTTTACATGAAAAGAGATAGGGCATAATTGTGATAAATAAGTCATCGCTACATAATAATTAATGGTTAAGAAAGCTTCATAATTCCCATGAAGCTGCACAGTAGCAGTACAAACACATATCCCATGGTATCCCATAATCAATGCACCATCAGTATTTCTTTAGTTAAAATTATCTTCGTTATTTGGTAATCCGACCAGGTTCAGCTAATGAGATTCAGTTGGAGGTAAAAGGCTTAGTGTTGAGGTAATTAATAGGATTGAGATAACTAGATAAAGTTCTTCCCACGTAAAAAATATGATTTTAAGCTCACCGTAAATAATTAATGAATGAAATATTGACATAGAGTAAACAATTTCCATCATGTCACACAGGACAACAACGCTTTAAATCGTACAAAAGCTCAGCCTAAGAACTTAAATAAGTTACAATGGCATTAAAGTTTATTTGGCTATTCCCTTCCACGAAAATAAGAAGAAACGGGAATCTTATAATTAATGCGATATCACATACTGGGACCAGTAATAGATTTTTATGAACCTTTCTTAAAGATATAAATTTATCTTGAATATTTCAATAATGACTGAACGGCTCACTTATATTCATTCAAAGAACCAAAATATAAAAATTCTAAATTAAGTTAGAAAAATCAACAAACCAATCGAGTGGTCTAATGAAAATCCTTAGGCAAGTGTTGACACAGAATTTCAGACTGATCACTTGAAATGAAAGCTATCAGCTTAAATCCAAGTTAAATAAAAAAGTGTCGTCATGGTGACAATATAACAGATCAGTGACATGGGTAAAAATTTTCCCATGTGATGAGTTTTGTAAGGAGCTTTTTTGAGACGGTGTATTTGGATTTAACCTATAATGAATTCAAACGGAATTAATTTTTTTGTAATAGTCGTTCGAATGTTTCTAAACTGTTATCTACAGAGGGTAACTATACAACTATAACTATGTAGATATTGAGCTTTAAGATCATAATTCATTAATAATCATAAGATGATAATTCATTAAAGTCAGCTTCTCAGTATACAAAATGATTATTACAATATACTATTATGATTTTCAACTTTTGAGAAGTGTATTACAAGTTTTAACCCTTTTCTCGTTTTACAAATGAATCTATTGCATCTTACCTGATTTACTTTTCTCTTTTGGAAGTTGACGTATACACGGACAGCCCTAGCTCGGAAATCAGTAGGATTGTAGATACATACGGTCTTATTTGAATTATGAAAAATCAAATTACAGCGATTTGATAATAAAAAGAACAAAAAATTGTTTCAATTTAAGATGAAATTTGCCAATCTTACCAACAATAAAATAAATCTCATGCCGTATATTTCTTGTCATGAATAAAATTAACAAAAATACCCAATTGATCTTGCACGAAAACACAAGAAAAAGAGACAGATTCTAGCACGATTCTAGAGAAATGATATACATTTGTCTAAATAGATATGCACTTTTTGCCTTTTTGTGGGCCATCAAGACCCACTTAAGCCCCTCTATAAGACGTATCCGTGCTACTTGCAGAAAGTGTTTCATTATTTTTACAACAAGACTTTATTTTTGTGAGTGTGAGGCTGGCCTGGCCCCTGATCTAATTTAGCGTAATGCAAGGCTGCGCAAATTGTGGTGTCGTTCTTCACCGCAAGTCTGTGATGACTCGCTCGCTGAAATTGTTCCTACCGTAATTCCAAAGGCCCTGGCAATATCTCTCGTATGCCCTGAGAAAATACAATGACACGCATGAATTTCTTCCCCGAAATTTAGGGTAGAATAACGTGTTATGTACCACGATCAAGTTAGCTAGAGCACAGGAGTAGATATAGACAGGAGCTTTCTTGTGCTAAAGTTCATGAGGTATATAACCTTTCATGCTTCATTTATTTATGCTGAAGTATAGAAGTTGAAGTATAGAAGTATAGAGACTAAAAATCCTACTTAAAATGCCCAATAAATTATTGCTAGGTTTAAACTATTTACTGCTTTATTAATTTTTTGCTTATTACACTCAATTAATCTGAGCGGGAAATAAATACATTCCGCATAGCTAGTTTAGCAATATGCGCCAATTCAAACCAAGATATTATATATAATTAATAAAATCAAGAATTATGCCTTTGCTATTAATCTCTAATGAAGTTCATCTAAGAAACTGAAATTAAGTTTGATACGAGGAATAAAATATACTTTAGTTTCGATCTTGAAAGTGCATTCATGTTCTCCTGTGAGGATGGTTCAGTTCGCGTGTAGCAAAATATTTCCTAATATAAGCAACTCATTCAGACCTCGAGCAATTGTGATTGAATCCAGAATTGTTTGTAAAAAAACAGTTCATAACAAATCGCCAATAATAATCACAAAGTGAGCGGTGAAAGTTTTCAGTCTCGCAAATGAAACGATATCGTCTATTTATCAAGCCATTCAGAATTAACGTGAAACTCGACATTCGTCCCACGTTAATCTAGTTACCGCAAGTCTCTCCCCTCATCAATTATTACTCGTCTTGATTGCCTCCGTCCAATACCCACATAAAGATATTTTACGCAGCACAATACCGAATAAGGATTTTTTGCAGCACAACATGAGCCTGTTTGTTGAATCGATACTGTAAACTTAATAATAATCTTCCTCTAACAACAACAACATTTACTCAAAGCTTATGCTGTACATTAGAATGATTATTTTCATAACATTGAGCAGTCGAGGAACTTTAATTTACACGCTATGTGAAGGGTTAATAGTTTTATAATGTTTGCATGGCGCTGTATGTATAAAGTGTTCTATCAAAGACAGAACACTTTAAAACGCTCGTGACAATACTTTTGAATGTTTTCTTTTATTTGTTTTCTTCGATCAACATTTAATTTTCACTCATCTGCCACTATATTCCAATACTAGGCATTGAAAATATTCACTAGGGTCATTTACATAAGTCTTCTACGAAGCATTTAGTAGAAGGAGTGTTTACACTCGCGCCTTAGCACTCGCCAGCCGTGTGCTAAGAAATTTCACAAATCAAGAAATGATTATTATTTTCTTTGACCTAAAATGAATATTATTGCATCAAGTGTCATTCAATATATTGTTCACTGAATCAACCCATTGATTATAGGTCACATATGTTCATACGAAACAAATGTTGTTTAAGGTAGTTTAGCAGATTTTCTAGCTTCTTTAGAGATAAAGCTTGTCTTCAAAGGTTTTATGTTCCATTGTTCCCAACACAGGGGAGTGTTTTTATGCCGGTGACGTACACGTTTTGAAAGTATCTCTGAACAAAGGCTCGTACCCCGAGCATGCCGTTTCAAATGAAAGGCTCTACATGTTAATTACGAACGTCTTTATCAGATTAGAACGCTTCTATAGTATAATGCAAGTAGTATATATTATTTATTTGGGTAATAGAATGTGATTTCTTTCGATTTCTAAATTATAGATTCACCTTAGTACATCTAATGCTCACCCACATTAAATTTTCATCGTTTTCATCTATTGACACTTTTTAAGTTTCGTCGAGGAAAAATTCCGCATATCAACCAATAATGGTTTTCAATATAAATCGGGATGGTGTTCAAAATGAACACAATAACACTTGTAAATATTATTGAATTTACATTCGAATTACATTACGAAAAAACTAGAAAAAATTTCGTCCAAATACAAACAGGAAAAATGACAAAATTATAGTATTTATGACGGGGAAACTAAACTAAATTCGGTGCAAGATGTACGCACCAGGAGAGGGTCGGAGTGACCAAGATATAACACAATAAAACAATTTTTATAAAGTTTAATATCTTTAATCTATATATCTGCTGGCCATATCAGAAGGCACGAAGGGAAAAGGTCTCGGTAAACGAGGAGGCTCACCTGCCCAGTTTGAGTGGCCAGGATCCACAAAATTATTGAAAATCCACGAAAGTGAGTGACGTAAAATAATCCAAAGTCTTTCGAAATAATTTAAACCAATTTTCTCACATGATCCTGGCTCACTTTCAACTATTGAACAATATGCCTTCTAAATTATTTCTTAGCACGATTAGCACGAACAGCATGATTGATCCACAGTTAGCCATAAAATTTGTTCTTTTTATTCCTTTAAAATAAAATTTCGTCTTTTATTTTTTGGACAGTCAATAAATAAGGTCTTTAATTTCAGGTGCAGATCACGCCTACCTCACTTAGTTAACCATGTTCGTAAAGGCCGGTAGTATGAAGTTCTTTATTGAGAAAATAATCACGAGATGTGATTATGTATTATTAATGCGTCACGTCGTTTGCTTTCTCTTCGTAACGTATAAAGTTTCAAAAATTATTTTTATATCATTTCAGTGGGTATATAAAAAGTGTTAAATTCTATTAGTTTTTGTTGAATTAGTATTACCATTTCTATTCAAAATCTGAATAGAAACGTTGATTGGACTAATATTCTTACCATGATTTTTAAAAGCCACAAAAATCCAATTTATGGCTCGGAAAATAGAATCGCATGCCCTTGTTCTCTACATTCTATCGCCCTAACGGTCAGTTTACTTTTCAAGGTTTTTTCAATTTTTAGGTCTCGAAAAGAAAACCTATCGTACAGCTTTTTGCGAGTCCAGTAAACGTGCTACGTCCTCTTTAGTTTCGTTGTTGTTTCAAAAATGTTTGTTTACTAAATTAGAGTCATTTCCAAAATTCCCACACTTTCGTGGAAGTCGTTGGGTAATCCACAAAGTGAAAGTCAAATACTATAGCTGCAAAACTTTTCACCCCTAGCAAATCAAATTCAAATAAATTTCTTACAATATTTCAGGAAATATTTGATCTAATAAATGGCAAAATGCTAAAACTCAACCATTAAATGCTCATATAATTAAATACAGCACCCTAGTCATAATTTTTTCTCAAGTGCGTGTCTTATGTTATTTATCCTGCAAGCGTTTTTGTGTTAATTTACGTCTAGATATTAAAAGTTGACCGAAACCACACGAAAATTTCCATTATTAAATTTTGCCTGTAAAATAGATACAAGCACTTGGATTTAAGCTCGATCTTATAAAGATGTATCTATGATGAAGAACATTTTAGCCTTCTTTGCGTTTATCCCTTTTAAAGTTTCTCCAGCGAAGCGTGATTCTATTTGCAGTTCACAACAACATTTTGCGCGAGGAGCATGCCAAGCCATCTTACCCAAATCAACGCTCAGGAGATAAAAATATCGTTTTATGGGCAAACTTTTAATACAGAGAACTGCTCTTTCATTTTAGGATGCTTCGTATAGCTCCGCTGGGTTTCATGGCAAATGGAGCAGAAAGCCTTGCTGTAAACAGAAATTGTCCGATCCTATTCTTGTCTGAGCAAATTCTTGGAGCGCTTCATCAACTTCATTGCAATTACCTGCTCCATTTCTTTGTACTAAATTACGACAGCAATAAAAATATATCTGACTCCCTAAGCGATGGTTAGCATTTCAGCTCGAGCACCAAATCTGGATCGCATTAAATTAGGAAAACAAAGTTCGGCGTGATCAAATTCGCCTAAAATATGTTTAAGGCACGTGTGAAATTAGCGATGAATAAAATCTTGACTCTGACATATTTTACCCGTCCATGGATTTCATATGAATTTACTCAACTAATTTCGTCGCATGCAAAAGTTATTTTGAAAACGTTATTTTACTGTGTATTTTTTTCGTTTAAGATAAATTGTACAATTAGGCACATGTGAACCATGAATAAGTATATACCTTGTCAACATTTTACTTGAAGCACCTGCAGGAAAGTAAGTTCATGCAACAGTTTATATTTTATTTCATCCATGATTCATTCATTTAATTTCATCCATAACGTCACTGATGTTATAACAATAATCGTATTAATTGGTGGATGGGATTATAAACTTGCAATCATTTATGGATTCATTGATCATATCAAAGAATTTTAATTACTACAAAATTTCACCGAAAAAGTTTTACTCCGCTCCCAAAAGAAGAAAACGAAGACACTCGAGCTGCAAAAATTATGATCATAATGATTTCAATGCAACATTTTGATATCAAACCAACGGCTTTCCACACAAAGCACAAATTTCTATCCTACGAGGGGCATCCGGAAAGTAGTACCCGTTCGGGAATTGAAGAAAGATCTTGACACGTCAAGTGATTGAATTTTTTATTTTAATTTTGAGATTTAGGATACATAATGGAGATAGTGAGTGATCGCTTCAGTGTAATGTGCTAATTTTTAATTTGAATGGGATGAATTTTTTCTTCAGTTTCATTTTTTTAATAATAATTAATTAAAAAGGAAGGTTAAAATAATTTCATTGGATTTTACACGTTTCGAATGTTCTCATTATCAAGGAAACAATGAGAAATTTAATCTTTATTGTGAAAATACAAAATTTGGAACCGATACAAGTTGAAAATTTGATAATGACAAATTTATTAATCAATACTACCGAATGAAATGCATTCATATTTTCGGGCATGTTAAAGTTAGGAAATTTATGTTCGTTCTTCAAAGCAGTTTGTGCCTAGCTGATTACGAAGCAAACAAATCCTAATTGTTGAAGCACAAACAAAGACTTGGCGTTCCATGTCTTAATGACGCGAAGACGTCGAATATTTTTTTTACTGTGCCGCCTAAAGGCTGAATTGCAAATTTGCCTTGCCGGCAATTCTTCTTCTCGATCCTCACATCTGCTAGCGCTATGCAAAGCAAGCGCTCGCAGGCACCACAACTTGATCGTCCCACGCCCCAAGATGGTAAACGGCCTAGCAATACCACGCTCCCTCTAGGATGGCCTCTGAATTAGAAAATGTCGCACTGTTCATGAATCTTGTCTTGGCTAATTCCTACAATTAAAAATATTCTGGGTAGGTCCCATTTAAATTCATCGCCTTGTAAAAATTCATACAAGGCTTTCGTAAAATCTCCTTAGCAATTCTGACGAATGTTTGTATTTTCAATAGTGTATGCTCATATTGTCGAAATTCGCCTCCATAGTCTCAAGTTTTCCTTCAATTACACATCGAATTCTGTTGTCGAACTCATACCAACAATTGATATGATTAATGAACCTTTGTATGACTGCTCGAAATATATCTTCACCATCACCTCAAAATTCATAAACTTCCTAAACTTCATCTGACTAGAACCAGACTTTATTCAGTGCAAAGCCCATCTGCTGCTGAATTCAATGGGCTCGTGACTTTTCCATTTGTCTTCTCACGTTATTATAGACGAGAGAAGCCGAGCTTTGAGCTTGACTTGTAAGATCTGAGCTTGCCGTAGTTACGGTCATATTTTGAGGATGTGCGATGCGATCTAACAAGCGGCCTGGCTAGTAATAAATTCGGGGTCTGCTCCGCCTTCTCTTCGATCACGGCCGGTGCTTCACGTCTCTGACCTGCTCTACGAAATCGATGATTAATTGTATTCAGTTTGTACGTCAGCAATGATCTTGCCTTATACTAATCAAATCGTATAGGCTGTATATGCAACCAAGTAGTGATATTGTTTTTTAATATGTGCCTTATGACTTTCAAGAATATTTACAATACCTGTTATTATAACATTTTTGTATGTACAATCTTCTGTCATAAATCAGCCCTGGCTCCAGGCTAGGCAAATCTACATAGATAATTATTCATCCAAAATCAGCTAGCCCTTAGGGATATTATGCATTTAGGATTTTGATCTTATATCTGAGGAAATTGATGTGAATTCATTCTCTCTGTCGTAAACAGAAAATTCTGCTCACGACAGAATCCCTTATTTTTTAGTCACAATGATAACGAGGTCTTATGAACGTCCAAGCCCCGCAGTGCCCAATGCTACCAACATTCATTTTGAAAATTTTTGAAATTTCATCATACGCTTCACTATAATTATATCAGAGGCACTGAAGTGATCCATATTGAACTCTGGGCAGATAATCATATAGAAAAAATTAATTTACATGATAATTGCACTACTTGTAATACTGCATGACCTATACAACTTGCACTACTGTAATACAGACCTATATACATTTTTTACAAGTCAGGGATAAATGGCCTGTAAAATTTGCATAAAGACTTCAATCCGGTCGAAAAAATTTTCAGAACCCGTGATACTCCGCAAGTAGAATCTGAGGAAGAGGCATTACATCTTTGGCTGATTTAAGCATCAGAAAGCTCACTCCATCTCTTTTTTTTCTAGGAATCAGGTATTCATGTAAAATTTTACATCTAGATGGATAGGCTCACCTCAAGGTTGTACTCATTTGTGTGAAAATAATATTATCGGGATTCATAATGTACAAAATTGTGGTACAATTTAAGGATGTTAGAATAAGAAATTGCACCTCATGTAATAAATTAGAATTCCAAATCACTCCTGTATCGTGACTCCAATATTTACGTGTAGTCACGAACTATGGTCAGCCAAACCGCACGGCTAGCTAACGACAATGAATCTACAGTCAGTAGAACTTCAGATCCCATCCGGTGCAGACCTGTCCATTTAGGTCTCATCATCATTTTTGTATCTTCAGTTAGTCTTCACCGTAATTCGACCACCTTGTTCTCTGGGCCCATTTCACCTGGTGCGTACACCTTCGCCTTATCTCCTGAGTAATCCCTACACTCACGGAGACGCTCGCTACCACCACGACGAACAACACGTGTCGGTGGTGACGTGGATGATCAACCTGTCTTGGCGGTTGACTTTGGGAGGTGCTGAGATCTGCAGGGAGTCCCACGATCTTGGCGCTGATGGCCTCACGGCGAGATCATGGTACGCGTCCAGTAGTGTTCGTTTTCTCATTCAGTATGGAACCAAGTTTCCGATCGCTGAACATGTTCCTCTAAAATAGAGAGCTTCTACGTCAGAAATCATTTTATCAGTTTGAATTTGAATTCTAATTTACTATCTAATTTAAAATTCACTTTGAAATTGTGTGAATAAAATCTTTGTGAACTATTTGCAGGCATGAAGTGGCGCTATAAGTGGAAGATGCCTGGAAGGAGTCTGGGTCAGAAGCCTCACTAGCTTCCGAGTTTTCATACAATAAATTTGTATCGTTCCTTGACTCTGGTCCATTTTCTCCATAACTTAGTGCACATAAGGCTTCAAAATTGAATGTATTTGTGCAATACTGATGTAATCAAGCATATGCATTATTAGTAGCATAATCCGCTGAACTTTTTTCACAAAAACCGCTCATGCGTAAATAGTTCATTAATTCGATATTTGGCCGGAGCGCACATTTTTCACTTTCAACTTATAAAAATTTTTTTTTTAATTTTTTTTTCGTCTCGGTCCCTATACCAAGATAAAAAGCTGTCTGTCTCTAAATAAATTCATTTTTTAATATGTAACTCTATTATATAAGCACATTATGTGAGAAAATTTTTTGAGTAATCAAATCGAAATTTTGATTCAATTGAAATCCTATTAGAATAGAATAGGAGTGTCGGCATTGAAGAAATAGACCCATGGCCTGTTGCCGATTCTTGAACTTTGCGTGACTTAATTCACAAGGGATCCTGCCTTTGGAACCCGATCTTTCCATAACTGACGATTGATTGAGATAGCTGCTGGACTTACTATTGCCTGGAAAACACGTCTCCGTGAGTGTAGGGATTACTCAGGAGATAAGGCGAAGGAGTACGCATCAGGTGAAATGGGCCCAAAGAACAAGGTAGTCGAGATACGGTGAAGACTTACTGAAGGAATTTAAAAGCAAAGAAAACGCCAAGAAAATTCACCATATCGATATTGAATCTTGGCGTTTTCTTTGCTTTTAAATTCCTTGTGAACTTGCGATTTAAGCAGACTAATGATATAAGTTCTTATATACGATCTAAAGACACTGAAGATACAAAAATGATGATGAGACCAAAATGGACAGGTCTGCACCGGATGGGATCTGAAGTTTTACTGACTGTTGATTAGGGTGGATAGCTAGAGGTCAGCATAGCCCAAGTCCACAGTGTGATTCGTATACCTTCTCGAGCGTAACGCAACCGGGCATCTTCACGGCTTTTGACACAAAGCGCCCACCACAACAGCGCAGTTCAGTCCCAGGCCGGAGCGCATACAGACCGGAGCATAACTGGCCGGAGCGCAACAGGCCCCACCGCAACAGCTACTCCTAACGTAACCTAACCTAACCTTACCTAACCTGCGCCGCCTGTTGCGGTAGGGCCTGTTGCGCTCCGGCCAAAGCTCATTGATCTGAGGCTATGTGTAGATATTGCATGCTGATGGTTGGCGTTGGGCCCAGGGCCTGTTTACGAGTCAATTTTGTTACCCACGGCTGCGCTCCCGTTGATTCATTGTCGCTAGGTAGCCATGCGGTTTGGCTGACTATAGTTCGTGACTACACGTATATATTGGAGTCACGGTACAGGAGTGATTTGGAATTCTAATTTATTACATGAGGTGCAATTTCTTATTCTAACATCCTTAAATTGTACCACAATTTTGCACATTATGAATCCAGATAATATTATTTTCACACAAAATGAGTACAACCTTGAGGTGAGTCTATCCATCTAGATGTAAAATTTTACATGAATACCTGATTCCTAGAAAAAAAAAGAGATGGGGTGAGCTTTCTGATGCTTAAATCAGCCAAAGATGTAATGCCTCTTCCTCAGATTCTACTTGCGGAGTATCACGGGTTCTGAAAATTTTTTCGACCGGATTGAACTCTTTATGCAAATTTACAGGCCATTTATACCTGACTTGTAAAAAATGTATATAGGTCTGTATTACAGTAGTGCAAGTTATATAGGTCATGTGGTATTGCAAGTAGTGCAATTATCATGTAAATTTATTTTTTCTATATGATTATCTGCCCAGAGTTCAATATGGATCACTTCAGTGCCTCTGATATAATTATAGTGAAGCGTATGATGAAATTTCAAAAATTTTCAAAATTAATGTTGGTAGCATTGGGCACTGCAGGGCTTGGACGTTCATAAGACCTCGTTATCATTGTGACTAAAAAATAATGGATTCTGTCGTGAGCAGAACCAAAAAATTACCCTGAATAGTAAAATTGATTTCCAGGATTCAGCCAACGAAACGAAACTCAAGGACTTCAATCGAATGTAAAATGTGTACAGAAGAAGTACCGAACCGATTAGCCGATTTTGTTCACAACTTTCCAAAATTCTATAATTAATTTGCTCAGCTATTTTGTTAACAAAACTTAATGAGACGACGCGGAACTTTTCATCGCTAGAATCGAAAACATCTTAGAGAAAGTATCACGTGAGAGCATCTTGTAGAAGCAGAATCGTCTGATATTTGGACGATATTCATTCGAACACCTTTCAATATATCTTAAATATTGCACAATAAACCTATCTACTGTGCTAGATCTTAATCTTAACTAGACTGATACGCATTCCCTGAAATTTTCATAAATAATTTTAATGATTTTAATACTAGAAAAAATGTCTCATTCACTAAATAATCATCAAAGACTTTTGATGTATGCTTCGCCCATCTTGCCATAGTTTACATTAATAATATAGTAATAAATAACCTATTTTGACATAACTCTCGCTCGACTGATGCTCCTCTTATCCGTGAAATGAACGATCGATTTGTACTCGTTCAAATTGAAGGCAAACAGTCATTTAGTGGAGCCCGTATGGGGCCTCTCATGATATTTTGTTCACCGCTTAATTAGAAATTGTATTGGGATGCCGCTACATGATAGAAATTGTATTGGATAACTGTGCTGTTAAAAGAACATGATTCGACGTCATAATTGTTAAACTGTCGAATGTCTTTTGAAGCTTCGGAATGGTAGCTAACAATGATAGTTGTTGACGGAAGCGTCGAAACTTCGTTGCCGCGCTGAATTCATCTTACCAAAAACAAGCGGAACGGAATAACTAGATTTGGACCTATGCGTGGCTCTGGTTTTGTCGTTTAGAATATTTCATCAGAAGTACTCGTTCTTTTGCTTTGAAGATATTTACAATGGACTTCTATGTAAGTGAAAGCTGATTACTATTGTGGTCAAAATTCAGGTTGTTAGTTTAAGTTTCTGCTGAATTTTCATCAATTCATAGCACAATTTGTTTCCTTCATTTAAACCTTTGCAGTGAGCTATTCATTTAATTTTATGTTTAGTTATGTTTCATGTCTACATTGTGACAGTCGGTAAGAATTTTCGTAAAAGAGTCAGATATACATTTTTTTCTGTTCGACATTTTCTTTCATTTTTTTGTTCAATTTTATCTAACATTCACTATCATTTGTTTCAAATGATATTTTTCAATTTCTTTTTTATACTTATTTTTTTTATTTTAAAAAATCAGTGCGAGTAACTATATCAAAGTTCACACATTTCACAGCTAATGGATGCGAGCAATACTAGTCTAACTTCCACAGGTGTAAATTTTTGAACAAGGTTATAAATATCTAAAATTCTTCCGTTTATTTACCATGCAAATCATGAATATTTCAATAGAGTTCTCATTAGGAAATTATACGTTCAAAAGTTTGCTCATAATTATGAACGAACGGGTGCAAAGTCTTATCAGCAATAAATTTACTAATATTTTGCTACAAATATTTCATAAGCGCACTGATTTGACCTTCTAAATTAAGCTATATTTGTGTTTGTTCAGGGAAACCCAGGACCGTAGCTTGCATTTGACTTTCATGATCAGCGGCCGTTGCTACAATTCATGTCTACTAAACACCAACCTCAAGACACAATCGGTCTCTAACGGCCCATAAAATATGACGAATGGAGGGTCGTCATGAATGTAAAGCTAAGGTTTCGTGTCATTCGCGGCAATGCCGGACTTATTTACCTCATGATCAGTAGTTTACTAAATATTTTGACGAATTTTGGTTCGATATTGTATTTAAATTACTGTTAAAAAGGTCATGAACATTCATTAAATCTGGAACGCCTCGTAAATAATTATAATTAGACTTTCGTCTCTCTATTTAAAAAGGAACAGTCATGCTTGTATGGTTAAGTTCAGTTAAATAAATCAGTATAAAATTAATATTTGTTCCAGATATTTATTTGCTGGTTTTACGATTGAGGCGTCAGTTTAATGATGTTTCATAAAGCATTAGTTCAAAATACTTTCGATGTATCGCAAGTAAACATATATCAATGCTACCAAATTGTTATCAATAGCAAACAGGTTAGACTGTTTTAGCTTGGTGCATTTTAATACAAAATATGTGAATGCATCGCCTTCAATATATTTGCAGTATATAAAGATGTCGGCAGCCAACCTGATATGTCATCTTTTATGAACGGCCACGAACGCTTCGGTAGTTCATGTTGCCAACATTTTGCCGAGCTTTAAAAACTCTGCCCAACGACCTATACAGGATGCAATTTTCCTCAACAAATAGATACATGAAGGGCATAAGGGGGAAATCTTGTAACCAATGCTTTCCTATGAATTGTTTAGTATTGTTCATTAGTTAGCTAATGAACAATCATTCTATGAAATGATGAAGAAGGATCATTGCAGGAACCATTCATTTTTTTATAATTTTAATCGTTACCTAAATAATTATTGTTTACCATGTAAAGACGTTTACTCTGAAATACATAACAATTATTTTACAATAAATTATATGTATTTTGTTCGATATTTTGTACGGAGTAGCGTGAATTAAATGTGAGTGGACGTGTCGAAGTACGCATTGCACTGTGTCACGTGACATAATATGCCGGGCAAATTATGTAGGAGCTTTAGACTTGAACTTAATATTGTAATGCAAACTGTGTACTTATAGAATCTTGACTATATAGGAGACTGGGAACTTGAATGTACGTTCCATGCCAAAATTACTGCTACATTTCGATTCAAATTGTAAAAAAATTATTTAAAATGTATACTTTACGTCTATTCGCATTTATCGAAATTAGAAATAATTAAAATGCCTAGCATTTCCAAATTAGGTGCATGCATGTAGGGTTCGAGCATAGTGCAGAATATAACTCGCTCCATTTTAGTATAAAAGAAGTATTCTGAGTGCAATTACTCTAGAGATTGTTAAAGTACATCTCGCATTATTCGCTGTTGCTGAATACACTTGAACGTTAATCAACCGAAGCGCATTGAGTGCATTTCCCACGTCGTGTCGGAAGAAAATTTAAATAGTTTCACTTAATCTACGGGTAAGGGAATTTGTTGATTTTTATAATAAAAAATTCTTAGCTGGTTTGTATTGAAACCAGTGAAGCGATATTCAATTTCAACTAAGTTTATTTGAACCTTATAACTTTTTGAAGTTTTGAAGTCGTTTTGAAGTCTCGATAATCATTTTAATTATCGAAACTATTTTGTGAATAGGTCGATTGAAATTAATGAAGAAGAACTATCACCAATTTCTATATAGATATTTGAGCTGCATCATGTGATCAATACAGAATAGAACGACTGAAAAGTTTATATAATTAGTGATACAAAATATGTTTCTAACTTTGTTAGCAATTTCACTCAACTTAATCTACTTGCCGTAATTTGCATTTACATTCGATTGGAAAATTATTTTATAGAATGGTATTCCAAATGACTTAATACAATTTACTACAAAAGATTGCAATTTACTACAAAATATTATTGTTCACTACTAAAGCTCACAATTAACCACAAAAAGATACCATTTTTAATATGTTACCTCCTTGCTATGCATTCGCAGGCAGGAATTTGATGCCACCAAGGGTCCCTCCAATGCATCTGCTCCGAAGTATCTACTTTGTCTCTGTCCAGCCACTTCGCTCCAGGCGTCAAAGATGAAGAAGTGCCTTGCAAATGAAATGGAATCGGGTAACGTTTTGCCGATCCCAAACTCGCTTCAATATAGGGAAGGATTGAGCTACTTCAGGTCGCTGGTCTCCGCTCGACATTGTTCGTGCTGAACGCTTGCGTAAGCATTGAGTGCTGATATTGTATGATTTAAAAAAAAATGTTGGTTCATGTGAAGAAATTAAAATTTTTCGAGTCATTCTTTCTCTGATGCTTTCATCATTGACATAGTTAAATTTTTTTAATTGCAGTATTCAATTCAATATATAGTTACATGAACATTAAACCTTATATTTTCATTGCATTGATATATTTGTTCTGTTTACTAAAGTAATAGTGTTAATTTCAATATACAGTATGTTGTCAAGAACATTATATTTGTTATTTGCAGTGCAATGATATCGAATTTCTTCTGGGTGTGACTTTTCCCCCTTTTAACCCGCTAGATATAATGTTTTTAAACTTGAACATTTTGCTGCGAAGCTTTTTCCTGTGAAGCTGCAGGAATTTATGAATTTTACGAAGACTTAATCTCGCACATTGAAGGAACGATAGATTGCAATAATGAATAGTGAATTTGGTTTTTCGACTTCACTTTTTCTCACTTATTGGAATCCGTCACTCCTATTGATAGCGAAATTGTACCATTTATAATTGCATAAAAATTAATACTTAAATGTTATAAATGGTTAGTTTATGTTATAATGTTGTAAGCGGCTGAAGAAAAAAGCAGAAATACAGAGAAAAATCATAAACTATAGCCAAAGAACATCAAGCCTAAATTCAACTAAGAGTGGTTAACATAAAAAAAAACAAGTGCGTTAGATTCTAATTTCTTTGATAGGAGTTTATTTTTATTTTTCATAATTCATTTACCTTTCATTTCAAATAAAAATGTTCAAAATAAGTTGTTATGTCACTCTATGACACAACCATCTATAACAATATTATCATTTAAGTTATCCGTTAACATTTACGAGGGTTTCATTTTCTTCATTTTGTGATATTATTCAAAATTGTTATATAGTTCATCTCTTAACTTAATCACCTTTGGTGTTCATACTTGCCTGTCCGAGTTTACTCGTGAGCCAAGGTAAAAGTATTCGAGATTATGATGATGAATTTCAATTATGTTAGCTTTGTGGCAAATTTTGAGCGTACTTGAGCTCGGGTAAGGAGCGGTACGTGTTTTTGTTCAATTATTAGGACGAGTTTCATCAGACCGCCTCGAAACTTCGTGGCGCTCGCACGGAAGAAAAAAATGTTGAGAGCATCAGTGTGGAAAGTTTTAAGGCTGTAGCCAGCCGGCTGGTGGTGGTGGTCTTCATCTGAGCAATATTGCGTGTGCGTTGCTGGCAAAATATCTACGTAAAATATTACTGGAGATGAAAGTACGAGTACACTAGTGAAGCTTTTCGGTCATATTTGCAGTCTATGAACCCCTTTGGCTCAAATTCCTTGCCTAACTTGGTCCTGTGAGCTCTAGCAACGTGTAATGATTTATTCTATTTTCTTGTAATTGGATGGTTATAAATAATCTTTATACGTTATCATTATCCGTGCTTGAATGAATGTCTAATAAGAATGATTAAAAGCTACAGCAACTGCAAATCTTAAATTTTAGCTTTGTATAAAATTCAGCTATTACAAATGAGAGATGTATAAAATTTATACATCTGATAATGATCTAAGGGGTAAAAATATTACGGAATTGGTTAGTTCCAGCCCTCTGATAAATGTCGTGCAATAACATTGGATTATATATATTTATGAAAATAACAAACGCAAGTGGGTGTAATTTGTTTACATGCGAGTTCTGATTAAGTCAATTTTAATAATTTTCTTACATTAGTTATGCAAATTACGATCTATTAGCAGCTGTGTCGCGTGATAAAACAGGGCTATTGTAGATGAATTATATTATCTTATTTTCGGGTAATGATGTTGCTAACGATGACCTCAATGGGTGTTCTCGAAAAAAGCTAAACTATTTCTAGCTATCAATGCTAATTTTTTCCAACCATTACGAATAAACTGATATTTCTTGTTCTTTTTGTTCCAGGTTTTGCCATGGCTGAGACGGATGCATCATAACAAGCTGCAAGCCAGATATATAATTTAGGATGAAACCACAAAGTTTGATATTGAGATATTCACGCATGATTTGGATGTATAATTACTCTATTTTTCATTATTTATATATATTTTTCTTATTCTCGCTCTGTTCTTAGGCATGTTGATATTATATATTACATTAAAATCACGGAAATTGAAAATATGCTGAAAAACAAGTATACAACTGTTAAGTTTGATCGTATTTCTAGTAAGTTTATTTTCCAATCGAATGACAATAATAATTCAATTATTCCTGCCTCCCTAACTTTTGTCAGTTGACAACGAGTCGGAATTCATTGCCTTCTCCTGCATCCAATTCCTATATCTCAGCGTAGAATAACAATTACCATAAAAACTGAAGACTAATTCATCTTATTTCTTCACAGATTCCAGGAATAAATCATAATGCTGAAATCCTACTGAAGATTTCATCTGCGTTACACCCGTCGTTTTTTCTCGATTATTTTGGGTTCAGGTCATATGACGCCTTCACTTTAAAGAAGACCGTCGCATCTCTCCTGCTTTGGCATTAAATTGATCTCAACAAAGCCCAGGCTTGTTCGGAAGCAATGTTTATGGGCTGTTACCTTAAAACGCATATGACGGAATCTAGAACTCGTATAAATGATGCTGGTATAAATGATTATTTCTCCTAAGCATTCGAGAGCTTGCATCGCGACTTTAGGCAGCTTCTTGCAAGCGGGATCTGTCAAGTAACAGATTTTAGATAATAATATCCTTTCTTAATTCATTGATTTTCAAACATGATAGTTAATATTGAACTATGCAGTAGCATGTCTTATGGCTCTGCTGAAACCAATTAGAAAATTTCATACAAATAAAATTTTTCAATCTATGAAGAGCTGTATAAACTAGAGGCCGACACATTCTGAAAAAATACACGAGTTTTCTGCTCAGACATCGTAATTTGCAGACGACGTCATGAACTTGAAGAGACACTTGAGAAATTTGCTAGTAAATAACTCTTGAGAAAATGTATTGGTTTCCTGTAATTTGCCGTATTACAATTGCAATGTCTAATTCTGAGATCCCTGGTCGATCTATCTTTTGCATCACTCAAATGAATGTGATTTTATTGATTGTTAATCACTGAAATCCTACAATTTGTAAGCCCTTTCACTTTTTAATCCCAATAAAATGGTTCTCTGCGCTAGCGATGAAGGCTAAAATTATGAGTGTTTATTTTATAAATTTATTGTTTGTTGCATATATATAGTTCTAACATTTCTCAACTTGAAAAATATTTCCTCCGCTGAACTTAATTTTCTTTTTCAGAAACAGATAATGATGAAAAGGCAAATGATATTAGCATTCGAATTTCATGTGTTTCAATTAAAAACTAAATTTATCTAACTTTCACAAGTTCTTATGGACGAGTTCTTCACGATGTTTCGAAAAGTGGTTGAAATGGAATCAGGCTCCAAAATTATTCATCACAAAAACAATGACGATGAACTCATTTTTTGAATGTCTGAAAATTACTAACTCTGAAAGAAATTCGAAGGCCCCGATGTTGGACAGAGTTGAAGATCAGGGCATGTGTACGGTGTACAAATATTGTGGAAAATTTTTTAGCCAAGAAAACAATGAGTTTGACCAAAGAAGATATGCTCGAGAAATATGTAGCAATTCAGTATATTCGTCACCTTGGACGAACAGCATCGTCCGACGATGTCTGAAGATAAGTGAAGAAGATTTAAAGCCGATAAAATTAATGCTGATAATAATTCTACTAATGGTGCTTCCAACGATGTCTTCTCCTGAAGAACTTCCCCCTTTGGAAGAAGCAAAAGGTGAGATTTGTGAGTATGACGATCCTGGTATTATTGCATGAATTAGAACGCTGATGTTTTCATTTGGAGCCAAATAATAAGATGCAGTTTTATTTAAGTGTCATCTCTTGTGAAACTGTGAGTAACAGCGCATAATGCGTATACTAGTTTGCTTGGGACAACAAAGTAAGATTATACTTTTCTGAAATTCTCTTCTGTGATAATTGATAATTTGATATTTCATTGGTCTCCTTTAGATGTTGTATTACGTTTCTGATTGCAATTCACAATGAACTGCTCTCAAATTAAATTAAAATAACAGTGAATGCTAAAAAGAGAGAATAGGAATGCTTCGAGACTCGTTTTGTTTGAAAGGTTCATATGAAGGTGGGAGCAATACACACACCATCAAACGCGAATGGATTTTTTAATGCGTCCAATGGGGCTCCTTTATGGAGTTCGGTTGAAGTTTGGTGTCCATTGCACTGGCTCAGGCCAGTCCGTGCAGCATTGATATGGAATTCGAACACCGTTGGGAAATTGGTTATTCTTTAATTCCCCCGAAATATTAGTAGAAACGGATATAAAAATTGAATGTCTCTCAGATTTTTGTTATGTGGTAATGTAGTCATTATCTGGGATTGGATGGTTCATGTAATGCATTTCGAATTCATTTGTAAAATAGTAGTTGTGAAGAAATTCATTCAACAATTGTCGGTAGAAGAGCTCTTCTCACTCCCTGAATATTCAACACGAATTTTTCATGAGTACATTTAAAATTTTATTCCATCGTTTTTCGAGTGCATCAGCACGTCTTCAATCTTGCCTCTAAGAATGCCCATCGGATATATTTTATTTTCTTAAAAAAAATGGGGAAAACACCCAGCCAAGCATTAAGTTATCTATCAAGACACAATATCATGGAAATTTGTTCAATTATATTGATGTATCGTATGTTCAATATTTAAGTCATAAAGTAGTCACAAATCTTTTTAATTACTTGAATGTTCCTCTAATAAATATATACAAATATTGGCTTAGAAATTTCATCTTAATTCATACTTATTTCTCAACTCATTACTAAGGAAGGGATTACCTCAGAAACACGGGACTCTCTTTAAATTATTTATACAGTATCAACAAATTTCATTTCGTCTTTAAAATATAGCGTAAATAATCGTATGAAATTACGACTGCGCTCTCTACAACAAATGTCTTGTACGTCAACTTAGTCTTGTTTCAAATTTATTTTAAGTGTTACCAGACGTTTATACGTAGAGGTTGAGGGCTGGCCGTCGATAAACCGAAGATTTTTACAGTGATTAGCACTTAGGGATGAGTGTAAATTCCGTATAGTGCTCACTTGAGTTGATTTATCGTCGTACGGTATGCGAAAATTCGAGTGCTGTTTCATTTATATTTGAGCAGGATAAAGAATTTAACCCTTACGCGTCATATCATTCTAAAGTCTAAAGTAACATGAAATGTACTAAATCTCAGTCTAATTTATTGTGGGGAAAATGCAATTCTATTGTAGCTGACGTTGGAGAAAATATTAATAATTATTCTAGCATTTTTATTTTTCCAATATTAGATAATTGATGGCTCATTTTACTCTTGTTATACGCCATTAAGTTGAAGGAATATAATGAGAAGATTGAATGATGGAATATTTTCAATAGAATCTTAATTGTTAAGAACGCAGATTAGAATTAAACATCATTATATTTTGGAAACTTTTGCCTTTCCTCATGCATATTTTATTTTTTATTTATTTCCTTTCCCATTAAAACTATTCCGGCTCCATTTGATTGCCAAAAACTTTTATATCTTGAATCACCCAAGAAATCGTTGAGTATAATATTCACATTTATTTGGTGGTTATTTATTCTGCCTAGTTCATTATTATTATTTCTATTATTATTCGTGCAAGTTCATTATTCTAATTGTGACGATACAGCGCGATGCATTGAAGTGATTTTGAGTGGATGCTCTCGATTACAAACACTTCGAATCTGATACGAGTTGAACTCAGTCCAATTCTCATGGCCAAGTGTGACCGATCCTTGAACTCGGCGAGGGTTGCAGTCAACGTAAATCAACATTTTGCTCTTCTATGGCTACCATTGAGTTGCGTAGTTCCTCGTTATTATTTATCAATGCAATGAAGAATTGTATAGCTCGACCAATATAAGTCGAAATTAAATCTTCGCTACTTAGTTTTGTGCTGATTTTTTATTACAATGTTTGATTTTCGAGTATTTTTTTTTTGCCTCATCGAGCCCAAAAAGCTATCGAAACATAATAAACCTTTGAGTGGTGCTCCATAAATCATACCGCAAGTACTCTAAATTAAAAAAATGCCGAATTAATTTGTCCTATGTTAAATCGCATGTTTACCTAACATCAAGCGTTGTCTTCAAAAAATTATCATTGCTTTGAATTCAGAAATGCTTAAACTGCTAATTACTGCTAAANATCATTGCTTTGAATTCAGAAATGCTTATACTGCTAATTACTGCTAAAACATTTCCGACGTCCAAATTAAATCGAGAACTTCCATCGCATTCATAAGTTCAAGCACTCAGTTTATTTCTTCATCTTTTTCGGAGCAAAACAATCCATCACGTACACGCATAAAGCAGCCCCGGCGAGACGCGTGTTCACAAGCAAAATTTCGCTCGCGCCGCTACAATTTTTGAAGAATTGCTCAGGGTGTTTCCAGGGTGGTGCTGAAAGGCAGCCCATGCCTGCCCTTAAGTCGGCTTTACGATGACGGTAAAGGATGTTGGGTCTGGCCATCTGTTCAGCACTACCTTGTTAAGGAGGGAAACAACCGACGAGACAAGCCAAAAAAGGCTTTCTGTAGGTACAGTTGCAGCACTGCAATTGTTGGTCAAGGTTGCCATCCATGTTTATTTCGGCAATGACGAAATTACTTTCACTTATTTTGATGGAATGGCAGCGATGATGTCGATTTTTTTATAATTACCAATTATTCATTTTCATTACTACAGAATCTATTTAATTCTTTGTGGGATTAGATGGTGATGCAGGACTGTATGTCTTGGTTTTTAATAGTTTGTCTGTATAGGAATTTATTAATATTTTCGGCACTCCTAGTGATCCAAATTCCAATGTGATTAAGACAATTTAATTTTTAAACTCGTCGGTGATGGCCTAATCACCCAGTATAATTTATTTGTAGTTCGAAGCATACGTCGTATAATTTTTTTACCACTGCGTGTGTGTCCGCAGGAATTTCGAACAATAACCCCAAATTATTTTCCTCATTTTCGCTTTGAATTCGGGTTTCTTTGTTGCCTACCGCAAGCAATTCACTGAAATCTTAAACTTTTTTCAGGGTTTAGGACCATTGTTAATCGCTTGCTTCTGTGCGGCTGTGAGCTAGAGTGCTGCAATATGGCCTCAGGTTGCATTATGCTGATCAATCTGAATGATTATCGAGTCCCATTTATCAGTGACAGCTGCTTTATGCATGCTAATGTCATTGCTGACTCGTGGCCCACCCCAAGCCCTGATTCCAAAGACTACAACGGTTTTAATGGGCTTATGCTCGCCTTCAAAGCTTGTTCTATTAAAATCCTGCAAAATTGATAATGAGGCCTTAGTCTCGTTTGGCACACACAATGATTGACGTCGCAGCTTTCCTAATCAAAACACAAATATGGGGCTGCAGGTGACTTGGAAAAGAGGTTTTGTTGCTTCTTATTTCTGCGTGATATTTTTTAATGAATTTTTATTTTCCCTTCTTTAAACGTTTACTTTGCTTCTGAATCAATATCCAACTTTTAGGTGATATAAAAGCAAGTCAGTGGAAATTTTTCGGTACTACATGAATGCTATAAAATTTGTGCAATTTATATTTTAGAACTAATTTTTTCATGAACTTTTTGGATTTCCTTTTTGCGAGGGAATTTAAATTTCGTCTTTTATTTTATTCAAATAGCCTCTTCATTTTTTGTATTTTTCAATAAATAAACGAATATAATTTATTTAGAATACACAATATTTTTTTAGTTTACTACCACGATTATTATTCCAACGACTCAAAGAAGCTTATGCCACATTTTTTTCGTCGCTGGTCAATAAATATTTATATCGAATATATCCAAGTAAGCAGAAGTTTTAATCCGGATAATCCTGTCCAAAATATTCGAAGTGATGACGCAATGTTGTTCGCACGGCTCACTGACACGCATCGTGCGATCGATCCGCCCGACAAAAAGCTGAGCGGGGCGCAAACTTGTCGAGTCCGCAGTGCAATTTGGGTCCAGAAAATAGTTACGTTTGGATTAAAACTTCAAGGCAACGAATGAGCTTCATTGAATGTGCTTGGAATTATTAGCTATATTGTGAGACATGTAGATTTGTTGATATAGTATTATGCGACGAAGAAATTAAAATTTGAAAACAATTTTAGCGGAGCGAAGCAAACTAAACTGAAAAATAATATATTGAAAACTTGACGTAAATTTTCAAATTTGTTTATATCACATTACATTAGCGAGATAAGTTCTATTATTGAAGTGGAAAGTTTTAGAGAAGAGAGAAGGCCAGAAGGCAAAAAGGACTGGCTGTTGTTATTTTACTTACAAATCATTCTTTATCTCAGGAATACCTTTGGATTTATTAATTATTTTTATACTTTTATGTTAAAGCTAAGAGTTATATATAAGATTGAAAAAAGTTTATTTATGAGCATTTCGCTACAGCTCGCATTCACAGAAAACCTGGGAGAACCAATCAACGCCTTTAGCTTTTGAGAGCAGCTATAGTTGCAGAAGATTGCCCATTGTATATATTTTTTTCATATTTATTTTTTTCATATCATTTACATCTAAGAGCACAATGAGTATTAAAATACTATTTACTATTAAAATACGTATATTCTGTTATTTATTTCGAGCTTCGTTTATTTTGAACGATTTTTGGATGCTTACACTTCCTACTTCCGCTTTTTCGTCTCTTCTGAGACTGAACGTAATTTGAATATATTTATTTCTCTATTTTTGTACGGTTGTTCATGCGTATCGTTGCAGTAAAGGTTGTACATACGTACAACCAAGTATCTATTTATTTATTACGCTGTCATATACTTTTTCTTCTGTAAGAATAAAAAATTGCGAAAAGAAATAAGAAGAAAATTTATTGCGCTGTCATATACTTTTTCTTATATATTTTCTACTATAATCTTCTATTCTTTTCTTTAATTTTCAAGAAAACTTTATTACCAAGCGAAAACTGTTAGCAGAACTAGATTTGATTTCCGTTTAGCGCTGAAGTTTTGCGAAGAAGTACCTCAAAGACGACCTGTTACCTGTGTGCAGTATGTGCTCAGTTTTGCACAAATAAAAAAACTGCTCAGTTTCTCACAAAATTTGAACGTCTGAAAGTCTTGCACGTTCCTAGGAAGTGTTGAAATGTATAATCCCACTGAAATGAAACGTACAATCCCATCAGAAGATGGGATTGTACGATTTTTTTTCGATTGTAAAAAAATTTAGACTTATCATCTAATATTTTTTTCATTTCGTTTAAAGATTCTAGATTTCCATTTGGTCTCAACAAAAATGCGTATTTGCTATGTACTAATTTTGGTCTTTCAATTCAAAACCTTCGATATAGCCAATGTGCGTATATATGAAAAAAATTGGTTCTTAGTCGAGAACACAATTTCTAAACTTTATTGAAAATCCGTTCTACTCTCGAAAGTTGAAAAATTCAATTATAGCCCAAATAAAAGTTCGAATAAAGTAAAGTCAAAGAAAGTCGCCAAGTAAAGTCGCTCGTCAGTCGACCTCTGCCATGCAAATGTGGCCGCAAAAAGCCCCTAGAATATTTTACTGGAATGGAAACTGCTTAGTAAAAATCCCTCGTGTGGGGGTAAATAGTCTGCATTCATTCATGTATGGGACCAAATTATCATTATCATTTAGATTACGTGTATTAAAACAAAGTTCACATTGGATGTTATCCAGAACAGTTAACTAAGACAACGTAGGACGGAAAACAGGTCATATTTGTTTTAATAGATCTGCTGCTCTACATCACCTTGCTCCTCTATTTTTTATTTTTTTATTTTACTCTTTCCTTACTCCTGTTGGTACTTTTCAGTATCAGAGCTAATCTTTTGTTAACTTATTGTGCTCTAAATTTCCATCAGTTAGCAGGAATTCACAAAACGCTACAAAATTATTACCTATTTTTTAAACAAAGTCTACGGAGACTGTTACTAATATTTAAGTATAAAAATATGTCCATAGAATAAAGCCTGTCATTACCGGCACCATTTAACTTTAAGGTCCCAGCTTGAAAATTAATAACACTACGTCAAAAAGTTACTAAACACTAATAATTAATGGAGTAATGATTGTTCGACCAAGATTATTGGATCAAATCGGAGAGAGATAGGAAAATCTAGCAATCCACAGAAATTCTATTTCTGTGATTGTCTTCTGTTAGACGACTAAGTTCGTTGCAACCTCTTGATTCAGTTACGATCAAAAAACCGTCTTTACTTAAGGACTTGAGAGTTGATACTCGAGCATTGTTCTCTGCAACCCTACACGTTTAAAGCAGCAATACTGCGTAACTTTGGCTACTCATTGCGTTAAGTACATCATCAATAGCACAACTGAAAATTTTATTAACTTTGACACGTTCTTTGTACTCAATATACTAGACATATTCTTTAAATTGAAGATAGTGATTTAGTGTATAAAGGACTATCCGGTCTCTTCTGAGCTAGCTGTATATGTAGCCTTACCGTTTATTATCGAATATTCTAAAACTGTTTCGGATCTCGCTCAATTTCGTTAAATTCGTTTCTGCATCATTTGAATCAATTTTGTGCCGGCTGCTGAAATATTCAAGCAGTTTTTGCTCGTTTATCATATGTCATTGATTTATTTGATAGTCCCTTGGGACCCCATTTATCGTTTTTCTATTGTAAGTGTTCACAAATGTTATAATTAAAAACGCGTTCTATTATTCACCACAAGGCAATCATTGTTGTTGTCTAGCTCATTCGATGAAATGAATTACTAGCTCTGAAATATTATTTATTTCATCAAATCTGACAAACGGTTGAATTCGTCTCTAATGATTACATCATTTTCGCCACTATAGAAATTCCGAGTGCAACTTCTACTTCTAAGTAGAATGTATCTTTAATTAACTCTGATAGTAAAGTTTCATTCAATAGTGAATGGTCTGCTACATGCTTACATTACTGACGAACTCCATCGAAAAAGCACAGGATTGTTCATAAGAAAAGTTTGGCGCCCGTGCCAAGTTCCCTTGATAGAATATCTGTGCATGGTATTCTTTAGCTCGGTAGTTGGTGAGCGGTACAGAGAACTTGCAGCAATGTTTACAAAGAGAGGACCGTGTTATCGTGTTTACGACGACCGAGAAGTTTTGCTGCTACTTTTATCAATGGATGACGAGGATGCGACTGCTGATAATCACTGAATAATACAGAAATGCCGTTTTATGGTTGTATTTTTGTAATTATTTTTTGTGCTCTGACTGCTCTCTCTCTCTCTTTGGCTTATTTTTTTATTTTACATCTACATTCTTAAATATTCTCGCAAAATGATGTATTTCATTAAAGTTTCCTTTTATTTTGGAACAGAGCATTGTAAGTTACATTTATTAATTTTTAAATTTCATAAGATATGTCCATGTAATAGTCATAACTCATAATTGTACATACATAATTATATAATGGGAGCATAATAAGTATAATAAGTATAAGACAAGAGTTCCGAAGCATAATCTTCCCACTGCTGAAAACGAAATTCATTTCCTCGTCATAATCTAACCTGTAACAAGTTATATTCAAGAATAATAAAACTATTAACTATTTGTTAACATTGGAATGCACGAATTTTTCAACTAATTCATTATTTTAAATTCAATTTGGTCAAGCCCATGAAAAAACAATCACTTTCAAAACAATGACTGCAGAAAATCTTGTGCCACACATCTAAGTGGGTTGAGCGGCAAACTCCTGGGAGCCTGTGACTATTTGTTGTGGTATTTTGAATGTTTATGGTGGCAATATTCAGCCGCATTCTGGGAAATTGTGCCTACGAGCTCGCGATCTGATACAATAAACAAAATGCAGGAGCTGTCCTAGATTTCTGCCACTTGCAATTCAAACGAATGGAGGCAGAGCGTGGCCTGAAAAACCGCGACGTTTTCTTCCTAACGTTGCGGACATGATTATTTTCCCGCCAAGTTTCAGACACTGGGAGGAAGTATTCGCTAACTGTCGCTTCAGTTGGAAATGACGAGGTTGCAGAATTTGGGTCGTTGCTTCCAGAAAAGTTGGAATTGCGTTGTTGTCACTGAAGGTAATCGATGCGGCTAAAAACATTCATTCCGGTACTTCAGATAGTTTTTGGCATGGATCAACTCGTGCCAATTTTTAACTATGGCGATTCAAAAGTAAACTATCATATTATTTTCAAATATTCTGACGCCGTTTCGTCCAGTAAAAATTTTATTTTTATTTGATTATGTCACATTACTACTTGTGTATTTTTTCTCATATGCTTAAATATCTCTGGCAAGTCCCAAAATTTAGACTTGGATGAAGTTTTCGTGTACGATAGTAATTTACTACCATTCATCTCTAAAATGTTTATTCATTTCACTAATAATCAATTATTACATTCACTAACGTAAACAAGGGTTGGACAAAATAAGGGAAACACCTGACATTTTGATATCGTAATTTTTTAACATGTTGTCAACATTGAAAACGTAGCATATTTTTTTGTTTTATTGTTTATTGTTGCTACTAATTGATATTTTTCCATTGCATAGATAGTTTTTGTAAATTTTTGTGTCTATAACCTAACCTATAACCTATAAATAGCAAGCCTCTCTGACTTTCAAAGAGGTCAAATTGTTGGTGCCCTAAGTATGGTGCTACTGTGACAGAAACTTCCCGAATGCTTAACGTTTCTAGAGGTACTGCAAGTCTCAAAAGTAATGATTGCTTTTGAAATAAAAGGAAAAACGTCCTCAGCAAAGCACAGGCCTGGCCGAAAGTCGAAGTTGTCTGAGAGAGGCATTTGGAACCTAAATCTAATTATGAGGGGCAATCGAAAGACCACGGCTGTGAAAATTACTGCAGACCTCAATGGACACCTACAGAACCCAGTTTCCATAAAGACTATACGCCGAGAGCTGCACAGACCTGGATTCTTTGAAAGAGCTTCATTTAGTAACTTTGTGGTTTCATATAAAAATCCTTCAAAGCGTTTAGAGTGGTGTAAAAACCTCCAGAATTGGTCCTCGGGCAGTGGAAAAATGTGACGAATCATCGTTTACCTTATTTAATTACGTTTGGAGACAGCCAGAAGAGTCTTTTAATCCAGACTGCCTCTTCTCTACAGTAAAACATGGCGGGGGATCTGTGATGATTTGGATGTGCTATTTCTTGGAAATCCGGTGGACCAATGATTTTTCTTTATGGAAGAATCAACAGCCGTGACTATTTAGGAATTTTCGAGGACCAAGTTCGTCCATTGGTTCAAGGACTATTACCGGAAGGAAAAGATGATTCCGAGGCATCTTCCAATATGAAAATGCCCCGATCCATCCATCTGGAATTGTTAAAAACTGGCACGATGAACATTCTAATGAAGTTGAGCATCTCATTCGACCACCACAATCACCAGACCTGAATATTATCGAGCGTTCATGGCCGCTTTTAGGGATGCCATTTAAAAGTCGATTTCCGCCGCCATCGTCTTTAAAAGAGCTGGAAGGAGTTTTAACTGAAGAATGAGTTAATCTTCCCTTGTAAACAATTCACGATTTGTATGAATCAACGCCTCGGAGAATTGAGGCTGTAATTGCCGAAAAATGAACCTACACCATACTAAAATATATTTTGTGGATTTCTCAGGCGTTTCCTTTGTTTTGTTATATTAACCCCTGTGGTTCACTCAGGAATTACGTTTTCTAAAACACGTTTGAATTTGCATTTTATGGGTGAGGATTTGTATCCTTCAATTGTTTGAAACGCTTATGCAACAACGTCGCTCGATCACTTAGCCTTCCCAGGTGCCAGCAATGCACTCAGATGCATTCCAGCCGACACCCAAAACAGACGTCGACATCACGAACAATTTTATCCTCCAGGGAAGTTTTCTGATCAAATTCTGAGAACGGACGAGCCGGTGAATTGCTGCAGCAGGCGTTGAATTCGAGAATTGAATCTCCAAAATTGGGTCATGATCGATGGAATAAAGTGAACTTTATTGTCGAAGTCCCTAAAGACACAGGCATGGAAGGCCTCTGGACGCATTTTACGGCACGGCTGGCCGTACAATAACTGAATTTCGTGCTTACACGTGGGCTTAAGAAGATAGACAAGCTTGAGTGTTTACTGAAATTGGTTGAAGAAACCACAATGTATTTTTTCGAACCAGCTGTGGATGCAATTAAGCTTTGATAAAAGCGAAAAATCGCCTGTTGATATTATGAAAATACGTGCCGTTCTTAGTTAAACTCTCTCCTCATTAATTAAGAAATTAATCTTTGCAGCCGCAGGATGAAGAAAATTTGAAGAAGAATTTTGATGAAGAATTTTGCATGGGGCATATTTGATTGCTTGTTTGTTCAATGTATTAAATTAGGATCATTTTATGATTATCAGCCCACTGCAAGTTTCTTGAAAAGCCATGCTGTGTTTACGGTAAATTTCTTGCTCCAATGGAAGAAACATGTGACTATATTTGTGGTGGACAGAGTGACGTTTACTTGCTAGCCTAATTAGTGCGAGTGAATGAAACAGAGAAGCAGTGATGAGTCGGTCGTATCCTATGAATTAATATAAAAAATGGAACCGCTGAGGATGAATTAAAGCCACCCAGGAATTCCAGACAGACCCTAATTAAGTCTAAAGCTCGACTGAAGCTCCTAATTTTGTGCCTTTCATGATGAAGTGCTCATTAAAGGCTAACTGCAGCCGTCTACGATTGCGAGTCAGATTCCAGACTCCGCGAAATTAGTTCATATGTTAGATAAAAAATGCAACTCGAAGAAAACTTTAAATTTTATGGTCATTCTGACTTAGCACTTTTTTACATGTGGAAGGAAATGCATGCTTTGTGTTGCAATAACATGTTCAGCAATGACTGGACTAGAATGATTATCAACGAACCAATGTTTTAGTCATTTTAAGTTCCACTTTAATTTTACCTATCGATGCCTGATTGTAAATTTTTTTGATGAATTTGAACGTGAACTGGCGCTTCGTCTGACATTATCGGCTAAAATATTTAGTTTCATTTTCTGCAGCTCGAATGTCTTCCAATGTTCGCCTGACGTGACTTTGGCTCTGAGAAAATTTTCCCAATTTTGGCCTCAGTTCTTCGATTTTCGCCTCCGTTACGGCCATTTAAGGCCAATTAGCGCCCTGGGCACGCGCGCGGGACCGAGTCGAACAACAGCTGCTGGACGATCACTGCGCACGAGTTGGTTATGTTAAATGCCTAAGTTTCGATAATTTCTTACTCAAACAAAACAATTTCCTATCACCAGTTATTTTCCCGCACAAAATTGTGGCAAATTTTGTAGTTATTCCAACAGTTTCAATTGTCGACGGAATTTGTATTCCTTTATAAAAGCGCAGTAAAAGGAAGCCACATATATGCTAGACACTTGCAAGTCACTTATATGCAATTACGGTTTCTGAAAATTCGGGAATTTAGAGTCTTGCATTACCATTAATATGCTATGTCAGGATTTTGTCTAAGTGTTTTTTTTGCGATATTTCGCTGGGATACTGGGATACTCCTCCGGACATCATGGTCCGGTTGATTATCTTATGGATAATTGCTTCTAATAAAACAGCTACGTTGTTTGATTGAACAGAAATGGCGTGTACACCACTATCGAGTTTGTGAAATTGAATAAATTTTCTATGTGGGCCTAATAATGGTTGAATTTCTGAGCTTAAAAAAATATTAGGTAAGTAAATATGCTACGGATACGAAACAGCAAATTTTTCTCAAACGTTCTTCGTGCGCACATTTTTATTGTACAATTTTCATCTCATTATAAGCGCTGACGGGTGAAAAATATTCTTTTATACGCAAGCTTTTAATATGTCTTAAATCATATTAATCGCATATAAGTGTCATTTTTATGTCGCTAAGCTATGCATTCAAGTCAATTTCCACCATATTCACCATATTGTGAAATTACTCGGCGTCTTTTTTGCTTAAAAATTCTTGCTGAAATCAACTGCCGTTGTATAGTTTAATAAATAAGCTATGCACTAAAACATTTTGATTGTATAGTTTAATAAATAAGCTATGCACTAAAGCAATTTGGTTGTAAAGTTTAATAGATAAGCTATGCACTAAAACAATTTGTTTGTATAGTTTAATAGGATAAGCTATGCACTAAAACAATTGGTTGTATAGTTTAATTGATAAGCTATGCACTGAAACAATTTGATTGTATAGTTTAATACATAAGACATGCACTAAAGCAATTTGGTTGTATAGTTTAACAGATAAGCTATGCACTAAAACAATTTTGTTGTATAGTTTAATAGATAAGCTATGCACTAAAACAATTTGATTGTATAGTTTAATACATAAGACATGCACTAGAGAAATTTGGTTGTATAGTTTAAAATGATAAGCTATGCACTAAAACAATTTAGTTGCATAGTTTAATAGATAAGCTATGCACTAAAACAATTTAGTTGCATAGTTTAATAGATAAGCTATGCACTAAAACAATTTAGTTGCATAGTTTAATATTCCTTTGCATGGCAGTTTTGCACGTGGAAGGCGTCAGCGGCAGCACTGCAGAGCTGCCATGTCCACTGAACCCACACACTCCCGGCGACCGCCCTAAGCTGGTGCTGTGGTACCGACGAGGAGACTCCAAACCAATCAGCAGGTCAGCACTAACCTGCTGTTTAACCTGAATTTTGGGATTGATTTAATTTAACCTGTATTTTGGGTTAATTTAAAGGTTAAAATCTGAATTATGGGAGGTACCGACTGGGAGACCCCGAACGGCTCAGCAGGTCAGACGTTACCTTTTATTTAACCTCGAATTAGGGGATTAATTTAATTCTTAAGATCTGAATTATGCTTGTATGCGTTTAACTTCGCAGCCGAGTTATTCTTTCTATGCTGTGGTAATAAAGACTCGATACATATTCAGTATACAGCAACGTTGTTCATTATCACGCGCTGCTCTTCTTTAGGAAGAAAACAATGTTGCATCAATGTATTCTACAGCAATGAAATCTTACATAAACTAACGCAATAGTGTAAACTAATAATTAAATGGATGACACTAAGGTGAACAGGGCAAAACACTTATTTTATAAACCATTCCTTCAAAGTTATGCCAAATAATAACAGAGAAAAACATGTTCTTTCTATTTTCTAGATAAAATGTTTATAAACCATTCCTTCAAGCTTATGGCAAATAATAACAGAGAAAAACATGTTCTTTCAATTGTCTAGTTATGATGTTTATAAACAATTCCTTTCAAGCTTATGGCAAATAATAACAGAGAAACACATGTTCCTTCAATTGTCTATTTTATGATGTTTACAAACCATTCCTTCAAGCTTACGTCAAATAATAACAGAGAAAAACATGTTCTTTCAATTGTCTAGTTACGATCTTTATAAACCATTCCTACAAGCTTATGGCAAATAATAGCAGAGAAAAACATGTTCTTTCAATTTTCTAGATAAGATGTTTATAAACCATTCCTTCAAGCTTATGGCAAATAATAGCAGAGAAAAAATGTTTTTTCAATTGTCAAGTTACGATGTTTATAAACCATTCCTTTCAAGCTTATGGCAAATAATAACAGAGAAAAACATGTTCTTGCAATTTTCTAGATATGATGTTTATAAACAATTCCTTTCAAGCTTATGGTAAATAATAACAGAGAAAAGCATGTTCTTTCAATTGTCAAGTTACGCTGTTTATAAACCATTCCTTCAAGCTTATAGCAAATAATAACTGAGAAATACATGTTCTTTCAATTGTCTAGTTATGATGTTTATAAACAATTCCTTTCAAACTTATGGCAAATAATAACAGAGAAAAACATGTTCATTCAATTGTCTAGTTACGATGTTTATAAACCATTCCTTCAAGCTTATGGCAAATAATAACAGATAAAAACATGTTCTTTCAATTGTCTAGTTATGATGTTTATAAACCATTCCTACAAGCTTATGGCAAATAATAGCAGAGAAAAAATGTTCTTTCAATTGTCAAGTTACGATCTTTGTAAACCATTCCTACAAGCTTATGGCAAATAATAAAAGAGACAAACATGTTCTTTAAATTATCCAGTTAATAATAACAGAGAAAAACGTCTTCTTTCAAATATCCAGTTATGATGTTTATAAACCATTCCTTCAAACTTATGGCAAATAATAACAGAGAAAAACATGTTCTTTCAATTGTCTAGTTGTGATGTTTATAAACCATACCTTCAAGCTTATGGCAAATTATATCAGAGAAAAACATGTTCTTTCAATTGTCTAGTTACGGTGTTTATAAACCATTCCTTCAAGCTTATGGCAAATAATAACAGAAAAAACATCTTCTTTCATTTGTCTAGTTACGGTGTTTATAAACCATTCCTTTCAAACTTATGGCAAATAATAACAGAGAAAAACATGTTCTTTCAATTGTCTAGTTACGATGTTTATAAACCATACCTTCAAGCTTATGGCAAATAATAACAGAAAAAACATCTTCTTTCATTTGTCTAGTTATGATGTTTATAAACCATTCCTTCAAGCTTATGGCAAATAATAACAGAGAAAACATGTTCTTTCAATTGTCTAGTTATGATGTTTATAAACCATTCCTACAAGCTATGGCAAATAATAACAGAGAAAAACGTGTTCTTTAAATTATCCAGTTATGATGGCCGGGCTCCACGCCTGCCATCAAACCATGCCCCGGACCGGGCGCCTGGACCGCGGCTGACAGTGTCCCGAGTAGCCGCCTCCCTGACACACCCCGCGCTGGCCGCCAGCCTCACGGGGCTGTACGAGTGTAGGGTCGACTTCTTCAAGAGTCCCACGCACGTCAGCCTCGTCAACCTCACCGTCATCGGTGAGACTTTGAACGTCGAAATTATGTATTTTCTTACATTGGTGAGATTTTGAGCGTCAAAATTAGCTATTTTCTCACATTGGTGAGATTTTGAACGTCGAAATTATCTATTTTCTCACATTGTGGTGAGATTATGAGTGACCAACTTGTTAATTTTTCTCATTTATGCCAGTTTCATTAGTATAAAACTTGTTTTGGTGTGATTTTGGGCGTCGAAATTATCTATTTTCTCACATTGATGAGATTTTGAGCGTCGAAATTATTTATTTTCCCATATTGGTGAAATTTTGAACATCAAAATCATCTATTTTCTCATTTTGAGCGTCTAAATTATCTATTTTTTCATATTGGTGAGATTTTGAACGTCTAAAACTCTAAATGATCTATTTGAGCGTCTAAATGATTTTGAGCGTCAAACTTGTTTATTTTCTCATATTTGTGTGTTTCATTGGGGTAAAACTTGTTTCGGTGAGATTTTGAGCTTCAAACTTGTTTATTTCTCTCATATTTGTGTGTTTTATCAGTGTAAAACTTGTTGCGGTGGAATTTTGAGCAACAAACTTGTCTATTTTTCTCGCATTGGTGAGATTTTGAGTCAAAAAATTTGTCTATTTATCTCACATTTATGAGATTTTGAGCGTCGAAATTATCAATTTTCTCACATTTGTGAGCCTTTTAAGTGTCAAACTTGCCTATTTTCTCACAATGGTAAAATGTTCATGAAATTCTTAGTGTAAACTTTGTGCATTTTACCCCCATTTGTGAGACTTTGTCGAAATTTAAGCAATTTTAATCGACACAAGCAATCCATTTCATGAAGTTCTTTAATCACCGAAAAATATAAAAACGCTGTGTGAAAATCCCTGATGAATTACAAGAACTGCCTTTTTGTTCGTATTTTTGCTCTCATTTTTACTTACAATTTCTCTCAAACTTGGTGAATAATTTTGCTCATTTTACAAGAACATTGTGAATCGCCGCGTCTTTTGACCACTCCAGAGGCTAACGACTGCAGCAATTAAGTCTTAAATGCATAGATTTATAAACCTCCAAAGACACCCCTCTGCCTTTGTAACTTACGACTTAATTAGACAAGCGTGATTAGCATCGAGCAGCTACTTTCTTAATGATCTCATTAATGGCTATTAGTTCGCGAAAAATGTCACAACAATAATTTCATTCTAGCTGACTGCTATTTACGGTCATTCAGTTACAATTTTTGTACCCGCCTCCTGCATCCTCACTTCCTGCACCCTCACTTTCTGCACCCTCACTTCCTGTACCCTCACTTCCTGTACCCTCACTTCCTGCACCCTCACTTCCTGTANTGTTTTGATGCTCGGCAAAGTTGTTGCGGTGCTCGACGAGATTGTTTTGATGCTCGATGTAGTTGTTTTGATGCTCGGCAAATTTTTTTCCGGTGCTCGGTGAAGTTGTTTTGATGCTCGAGGATGATGTTTGGGTGTACGACCAAGTTTCTCGTGTTCATCAGAGCCACCGGAAAGCATTGCTATCGTCGACAATCTCTCCGGCTCGTCAAGAGCTCGTCTCTCGGGCCCGTACCCGGAGGGCTCCCCTCTCACCCTTTCTTGTCTTGTCAGAGGAGGTAAGTTTATTCTTATTCATATTTATATATGAATAAGATGTTTATTCCTATTCACATATATGATATATGCATATATGTTTATAGATATGTTTATTCTTATTCATATTTATTCATATATTTACTTTCATGTTCGTTTACTATAATGTTTTTTTTATGGATTTACTGGAAAAGACTACTTTTTGTCGTATCCCTTGCTATACATCTGAATTTTTTAAAATAAATTTTCAATGTAACGCGAACAAATGAAAATCTATATTTCATTATTTTCTTCAAGGTTTCATGTCAAAAAATTGTGCTGAAATCACACACATTTTTAATTGCGTTTCAAGTTTTATATAGAATCTGAATTTTTTTTCCTAATCTCATTATAGCGTTTCATTTTTGTCCGAAATTCAGTGCAAGATTTTTCGATTGTCAAGTGGAACAGCAGATTGAGCTACTCACAGATACTATTATTCATCTAGATATGTCTCGACATAATGCACGGAGATCCAATTAAATATATCAATATCAGGTAACTTTCTTACTAAGCTCGATTCAAATTTTGAGAATCTATATATGAGTTTTCCACAAGCTTCTGCGCAATAAAAACTGAAATGTCCTCCTGCAAAGGCAATTTGTAGTCATTTCTCTGGCGTTACAGCGCCCTGATATGAATCAAGCTCCCTTCAGTAAATTTCACCGCCGTTAGGGACTTCTGAGTAAAGAATTCTTCAATATAAATGTCCATTCTTTCTGGCATTGCAATTGAAAAAATTTATTGTGTGCATTGTGCCCGACTAACAGATCTCGCCAACAAAAGAGGAACAGTTCGTACGCGAAGTTTATTTTTCATTAACTTTTTATCCGCTTCGTTTAAAAGCGATTTCTTTCTGGTAACATTCATTCGCATGTGATGAAAAATGATATCGAGTAAGAAAGAAGAGAAAAGATAGATTCTAATCTTACGATTGATGATCTGAAAGTTAATCGAAAAAGAGCAGGGTCAAGCTCTAATTCTTTTATGTTTTATCGCTTGTTTCCTTACTGTAAAGATATATATCAATAAATCTGCTCCTCTAATGTATGAGCAGCAGCCAAAAATATCATTAACATATTTTTCTGACATTCACGAGCAAACAATAGTGTAAATATTCACATACAGGAACACGTCTCGGAATATTCATATTATCAATGTGAGAATGGAATTGAATCCAATTATGGCATTTCCCTTATATTTTTCCTGCAAAGTCTTGGTTATATTTTGTAATTTAATTTTTTGGTGCTCTCGGAAGGCATTCCTCCGCCGCAAATTCTTTGGCGTCGGGATGGCATCGCCACAGAAATAGAAGCGCTGGAGACCTCAGAGCAGCAGGTTAGTTATCAAGTGAGACCTCAGAGCAGCAGGTTAGTTATCAAGTGAGAGCGCAGAGCAGCAGGTTAGTTGTCAAGTGAGAGCGCAGAGCAGCAGGTCAGTTATCAAGTGAGAGCTCAGAGCAGCAGGTTAGTTGTCAAGTGAGAGCGCAGAGCAGCAGGTTAGTTATCATGTGAGAGCGCAGAGCAGCAGGTTAGTTATCAAGTGAGAGCGCAGAGCAGCAGGTTAGTTGTCATGTGNCGAGGTGTAGGAGTGTGAAGTTACCGATGCCACTGAGGGACGATGAATTATTGATCAGGTCCCTGCGCTGCAGATGATATTATATTATAACAATATTCTATATTCGAAGTGTTGATAAATGAAGCGTTATGCAGCCTCATGGCAGTCTTATGAGGTTATGCATAACTATTTCTGTCATATTCCTTCTTGATAATTGGTACCGTGGAAAGAAAAATGACTTTTATTCTGAGGCAAGTATTCATAAATCGTCATATTAATGGCATGAGACTGGGGTGCGTGTGGAGACTGCGATGTGTGTGGTGACATGGGGGGTGTGTGGTGACTGGGGCGTGTGCATGGAGACTCGTTTGTATGTAAACTATGATGTATTGTGGGGACTGGGTTGTGTGGTCTGAATTATTCATCGCTGGGCCAGTGTCGGCGAAGAGCGTCGTGGTGCAGGGCCCAGCCTCAGACTGGGGTGTGTGCATGGAGACTGGTTTGTATGTAAAGTATGATGTATTGTGGGGACTGGCGTGTGTGTTGTGACTGGTGTGTGTGCATGGAGACTGGTTTGTATGTAAAGTAGGATGTATTGTGGGGACTGGGTGTGTGTGGTGACCGGGGGGTGTGCATGGAGACTGGTTTGTATGTAAACTGAGGTGTATTGTGGGGACTGGGGTGTGTGTGGTGACTGGGGTGTGTGCGTGGAGACTGGCTTGTATGTAAACTAGGATGTATTGTGGGGACTGTGGTGTGTGTTGAGACTGGGGTGTGTGTGGTAACTGAGGAGTGTGCATGGAGACTGGTTTGTATGTAAACTGAGGTGTATTGTGGGGACTGGCCGGGGTGTGTGATCTGAATTATTCATCCCTGGGCCAGTGTCGGCGAAGAGCGTCGTGGTGCAGGGCCCAGCCTCGACAGTGTCGGGTCAGATGGCCCGTCTGCAGTGCTGGGCCCGGGGCTCGACCCCGCCTGCCACACTCGCCTGGGCCATCAACGGCGACCCGCTGCACCCACACAGGGAGGTGAGAAGTTATTTTATTGCTTGTGATTTGTGTGCTGTATTGAATACAATTAAAAACAATTCAATATCGCTGTATTGAATACAATTACGTTGTACTATTGAGTATATTGTAAATGGTATATTGAGTCGCTGGGATATGCTGCGAGTTATGATTAAACTTTTCCGGTGATTATCTGCAACCAATTGGGAAAATATGAGATATTAACAAAAATATTCACTCGTTATAGATATTATAATATTTAATGCAGATAATATGAGATTCGTTGTAAATATGAGATTCGAGCAAAAATATTCACTCGTTACAGATATTATTATATATTATAATGCTGAATAATGAGCTTTCAAACTACATTATTGCTTCGATTCATGCAATAACATAGGAATGTAAGGAGTCTCTTTAGATACATATTATCGAATGGAAGTTATTATTGCTATATAAGCTCGAGGATTATTATATGGTGTCTCTATGCACCATAATACGTGGGGAAAAAAGAGAATGCAGTCCTCGTTGCTCCTTATACTTACGCACACGCAGGGTTGATTATTCACAGTATTCCTATTGCACAGTTAAAATTAAGATTGCGTTGGGTCAATATCTAATCGTCGGCCATGTATAATGTCTATGTTATCAACATATGTCTTTGATAGCTCACTCTCCTCTAAATCTTATTGTTTGAGCTGCAATCCTTTGATATTTTCGTTTCGTAAGACGACAGTCTCGTGTTGTCTTTGATTTGATAATTAATTTACGTTTCAGTTTTTCCTTGAATGCGGTAATTTAAAAATCGCCAGCAGAAAATCATTCTAAATGTGAAAATTTTTGCGTATTTCTGTAAGTTTTCCTGAAATTATCTCATTGCTCTTCAACGGCTAATTACTAATATTGCTAAGAATTGAAGTATTTCAATTGGTAAATACAATATGGTGTCTGTTACTGTAATTAAACGTCGTAATTATAGTGTGAGTGTGATTTACTTATAATATTTTTGTGTTGAATACTGAATTACAATTGCGTCAAAGTTTATCCTCGAGCCACGAACGAGTTTTTAATGCTTTTTCTTATTTTTAATTCACAGTGGCGGCTTCTTTTACATAAATGAATGTTTATCGTGTTTAGGAAATTGATTGCCAAATATAACGTGACGAATAACCATTTTATATTTGTCCGACTATTGTGCATGACATCGAGTTAGATCTTTTGTGGTTTTGTTTCAAAATCAATAATGCTTCTCATTTATTTCGTTCACTGCGATTTATTTACTAATGGAATGAAAGAGACCAATACAGAAACCCCAGTAATTTTATTTTGATTATTCACTTTTGAAGCTCGCATAATTCAATTATTTATTCGTTCACTGTTTTTCACTACGTATAGAGTTAGTTTGTTAATAAAAATAATGCAATAAATTTATCTTATTATACACGTGCAATCCACTTCTAAGCAATCCCTCGCAAAAAGCGCAAGCAATTTCAACACTGGTTTGCCTTCTTTAATAATAGAAGAAATTAAAAAGTAATATTGAACTGTTATAGAAGTAATGTTGAACATAGAAATTAATATAACATATAACGTAATATTACGTAGAAAGTAATATTGCATAGAAAGAAATATTACACAGAAAGTAAAATTGAACTATTAATTACACTCTAGGAGAGCAGCATCACAGAAGACGTCTCGACGAGCGAAGTCGAAGTCAAAGTTTCACCCGCAGAAAATGACGCAATCGTCGCCTGTAGCGCTGTCAACCCTGCCGTGGACGCTGTAAAACCACTCACCAACACCACCAGACTCGTGGTATATTGTAAGTAATACACACCAACACCACCAGACTCGTGGTATTTTGTAAGTGAGGCTCACCAACACCACCAGACTCGTGGTATATTGTAAGTGAGACTCACCAACACCACCAGACTCGTGGTATATTGTAAGTAAAACTCACCAACACCACCAGACTCGTGGTATATTGTAAGTGATGCTCACCAACACCACCCTATAATGCATTAGTGAATAAAATGATGACAAAATATAGTTAATGATAATATGTATACTCTGATAACCGATTTTGATCAAAATTATCACACTTGTTACAGCTTTCGAACCCCAAATTTGCTGCTCCAATCTTGGTAATACAGGGTGTTTCAGAATTAAGTAACCCTTTTAATTTGTTAATAAATAAAAAACTAAGAACGTTATGAAGTTGAAACTTGTTTTATTTAACTCACCAACACCACCAGACTCGTGGTATATTGTAAGTGAGACTCACCAACACCACCAGACTCGTGGTATATTGTAAGTGAGGCTGACCAACATCACCCTATGATGCAATAGTGAATAAAATGATGATAAGACATAGTCAATGATAATATGTATGTTGTGATGACCGATTTTGACCAAAATTATCAAGCTAGTTACAAGTCTCGAACCCCCAATTTGCTGCTTCAATTTCGGTAATACATAACCACTGAGCTACCTCGAGCTGAAATGAGGGATTTATTTTTATCTTACATAGAATATGTTGACATAGTTGTAGATTTTTCATTCACAATATTGAAGTCGTCAATTGTTTTTCAGATCCCCCCACAGTGAGCGTAGAATTCGGCCTGAGCATCGAGCTGAAGCGCCTGAAGGAAGGCGATGACGTGTACCTCAAGTGTAAAGTTTCTGCTAATCCCCCACCAGATAAAATAATCTGGTTCCATGAGGTCAGTAAATATCTTGTATGAAATATTATATGTTTATGCTAATCATCCAGTCAAAAAATAATCTGGTTCCATGAAGTCAGTAAATACCTGACATGAAACATGATGGATTTTATAATATGCTTATGAGTTCCGAGTAAAAATTTTATGGAAAAGTGTAAATTTAGCTGTAGCATGTATTGCTGTACACATCTTCGTGGTTGTAAGTGGTCTTATGAGAAATTTGCTGCCTATTATTAGGCAGCATATACAAGATATATACAAGATAAATATTATCTTGTATATGGCAGGGTGTGAATATATAGCATATAATTGAATTAAAAAATGTGAGAACAGTCTTTAATTTGTAACTCTTTTCTAAGAATTAGGAATTCGAATTCCTTGGAAAAGTTGAGGCCCTGTTGAACGGGAATAGAAGCGATTTTATCAGAGGAACTTTCTGAAAAAATTATATAAAATCTATTACACTTGCATTTTATTCTACCTAAATGCAGAATATCAATTAAAAATTAAATAAGTTTCATGATTTCAGAACGGGCCAGTCCTGCCCAACCGGACCCGCGGGATCATCATGTCAGGAGACTCGCTGGCGCTGCAGAAGGTGGACCGCCACATGGCGGGCCAATACCGCTGCTCCGCTGCCAACCATCTCGCTAACGCCACCAGCCGACCTCTGACACTCAAATTAGCCTGTGGGTTTATCAAGGCATTAATTATTCAATGGCAGATAATCCTCAGTAATAATAATTATATAGAGGGCCTTGCACTGTATTCAGAATTGTGTGTCTCAATATGCAAACAAACCGACAATGCCTCCAGCCGACTGAAGATCTGGCTTATCACCTCCTTCAGTACTTTATGCCTCTATGTTCTCCTCCGAGCGTCAGCTAATTTTCATAATTTATCCATCATCTTGTTAGATGATGCAATAACCATTATTAAAACCATTAAAGTCTGAGCTGCATGATCAGCTAACTGATATCTTTCAGCACATTATTGCCCTATATTTTCAGTAAAAAGTTGAAAATTTTGACTAGTATGGGTGTGCAACAAAAATAACATTAATAGATATCAAGGCCTGCCTCGGACTCAGTCATTTACCCAGTAAAATTTTCGTGTATAATTTCATCAAGATCATCTTCTGTAATATAGAACCACAATTATTTTACGTAATTGATACATTGGAATACCTCTACGTTTAATACTTTTCGAGCTATAAGCCTTTACTTCTAGCAACTTATTTTAGGTCACCCTGTATGAAGACACTGCTCAAGTAGGCTGAATTTTTAGGAACGTAACCATGAATCATGCGGCTGTATTTCTCCTCAGATAAGCCGGTATGCATGATGCCGTCCACGACGACGTATTTCATCTACGATCAGCCCATCAACGTGACGTGCCACGTAGCCTCTCATCCTCCAGCAACACGCATCGACTGGTACTGGAACAGCGGTAACGACATCATCAGCCTCCAGCCCACGTCTTCCATTCCAGAGACCCTGACCCGCAGACCTCCGCCCTTGTCCTCGGACTGGGACAGATCCTGGGCCCGACTTTCTGTGAGGCCCTCGAAGCACCAGGAAGACAGACAGTTGTCCTGCTGGGCCAACAATGCTTTGGGGCGACAAGAGATGCCATGCAGGTTCTTCATAAGAGTCGCCCGTAAGAATTAAAATTTGTATGATAATTAAAGCTTTGATAATAAATTTGTAAACAATTCGCTCTGTGATATGCTCGTTCTTCTCTTTTACAAGCTAATCGTCAATTTTATTTCTGTTGTAGATTAAATTGGTTTATTTTTCGTTACATTGGCATGAGTCATAGAAGTAACATTGACTTTAGGCATAAAGTATAAAGAATAATGCCATAGATGAACTCTAGACTCTTGATATGGCTTTTAGTATCACTCCGTTTTTTATCAGAAACCCCAGCCCCGGTGTCGTCATGTCGCCTGGCGAACATAACAGCGTCATCTGTGAGTCTCGCGTGCGCCTTGCCGCCGCACCCTCAGCCAGGGACCACGCAGTACTTTGCGGAGGTGAGAAACACGCTCTTCAAGCGTTGAAATAAAGCTGATTACGAGCTGATTTTGTTAAAATTACGTTTAATTAACATTTTTCAGCGTCAAAAGCCTGGTGGTACTACGGGACAATAATAACCAGAAACTCTATTTATTTTTTCAAACCGATAGCCGGGAGAGTTATTAGGAGGAGCCTTTTTCATCGATATCAGCTCGTTCTTTGGGATGTGCCGCGTTTATCAGCAAGTGTCTTGTTTATGAGGAGGTTTTATATGAATTGGTCCATGGTCAACTCATTAGAATGTGCTTGTTTTATCAGGAGTTTTATCATTGATCAGGTGTTGGGTTCATAAGATGCGTTATTCGTTGATTCTTTCTTTGGAAGGTCCAACAATGTAGGAAAAAATATTTCAGAAATTAGTTTCGTTTTTGATTGAACAGCTTAGCTTACTGAAAATATTTACGTTAAATTATTATAAGAATTGTGAAGATTATAATAGTATAATAAGAATAAAATATGTTATCAACTCCTCGTTGAGTTAATAAATCATTTTGACGAAAAAATTCTTATTTCCAATAATAACAATGGTTTTAAAGTCATCGACATCCCTGAAATAATCTATAAAAAACGTTTATCTTGTGTGATTTCATACCAGGAGGAACAGATAAAAGTATCTAAAAATGTTTTCACGTGAATTTTGTGAAAGCTGTTTTCCGCCAAAAATACCAACACGCCCCTTCAGCAACCATGTGAGCTTGTGTACTCAATAAGTACGCTTGTGTACTCAATAAGTACGCTTGTGTACTCAATAAGTACGCTTGTGTACTCAATAAGTACGCTTGTGTACTCAATAAGTTGTTTAGTTTTTGTGGAAATTTATGGTACTATTGTATAAAACAGGATGTTGTTGTGTTCATTTTCCTGTGTATGACTGTGATCTAGCATGACCTTTGCAATAGATTTTTTAGGATGATGCATAGTGTTGTTGTAGCAATTATTTCGTTAGAATTGTTTGGAATGTTCCCAGTACGATTTTTGTCACTTTAATGTAGCTTCAATTCCTTATAATCTCTGCCGACAGCGCGACCCACAACGAGCGCAAACTACAGCTACGAAGGCAGCCTGGTAGCAACTGGTATCGGCATCACAGCTTTCATCTTCATCGTTACAGTCATTGCGATCATCAGAAAAGTGTCTTTTACATCAACAAGAAATTCCATAAACCATACCCTTAGTGGTTCTCCTAAGTCTCATTTGACAAAGTCAACGGCCTCTTTGACTGGAGTAGGGGACGAAGATGCACCCGAGACTAGAGAAACTGATTTGGCTAACGTGGAAGACATGGCAGGTTTTGAAAAGAAACCGACTTGTGTTGGTACAAGCAAAACCAACACTTCCTCAGATGACGAAAGCTACAATTTCACAAAGATAGACGGCAATCAAACTAGCGACAAGCTTAGTCTTTCACCTTCCGTTAGATTTGGCACCGAATCTGGGCGCTCCGAATACCAACTAATGCTTCCGAAAGGCGAGAAAATATTCGATAATCGTCTAAGTCCGGAGGGAAGGAAAGACGACGCTTATGCCGACGTCGTCCCTACAGCAGGTGTTGCTGTCTTCCCGAGAGCCCCTGATGCTTGGATGGAATTTATCAACGATGAACTCGCCCTCGCGTCACCTCGTGAGGTCTTGCTGGCCGAAATGACTTCCAGATGACAAGAAACAGAGAGCGTCGACGAGGTCACTCATCGCCGCTCCGTGAGATCTTAGTAATTCTCCTCTAAGAAAGCGCTATTCTCAAACAGAAATAATAATTATATGTCACGTAGTACGAGATCTGGTGCATCCTTCCTCCTCCCACAGCACCAATGAATATCAAGGGAATGTTAGGTTTAGAAATATGTACTAGCCTATAAGCAATACAATACATTTACTGCCTAAACCTGAGAGTTTAATTACCCAATATCATACACAATGAATCATGAATAATTTGGCTTCCTAGTTTCGAAAGTAATAACAAACGATTTTTTGATAAATATCAGTAAAAAAATTGGATACCATGCTAGCCACTATTACCTCAAATGGAAAGACTCCTACCCCCCTTCATTTGCTATCAGTGGCAGCTCCATCAGCTCTCATGCAGAATAATCTGCTTTTCTTTTTAATTGGCATTATCTTATTACCTAGAGCGATTATGCTAACAAATAATGCCTTTTCATCACATAACAAATAATGCCTTTTCATCACATAACAAATAATGCCTTTTCATTCGCGTATTGAAAAATCCTATGTTAGAAAATAATACTCGCACTAACAATGACCACAAACTAAAAAGCCAAACATAGATTATAACTAAGAACTCTTTTGCGCAAAATTAGGTGATTCATATACAAATATTATATATTTGCATCACTAGTAGCATGATCATACAGTGATGACTCCCAGCGCATCACGGCACCGTAAGAGTCTTTTGCTGGATAGAATAACCAGCGTTGTAAAATAACGAAATAAAAATGTTTCCTACTTAACTGAGGTGGAAATTGTCCTCAATTTCCATAAGTATATTTTTTTTATTCAAGCAATTTTTAGCAGACCGAGACAGATTCGTGCGTAATTGCTGCATAACAGCTGACAGAAAGCACGGGATAACATCGCATATTATGCTAATCTTTACATCAGTAAAAATCATTCAAGCGTTCATTTTAATCATGCATATTGGAGACAAGAAGGCTAGCCTAGTAAATTCTGGTATGTACGAGGTAACAATTTAATATTTTCGTTTTCATCGTGGCATTAGTTATATAAGTTTTATTGAATTTTATTTTCGTTGCTGTTATTACTCCTGTACTATATCTACCACTATATTTTTAGAAGTTTTCTAACCATGACAAACGCTTCCTAGAGTAGATGGCATGAATGGATTCTTTTACTTATGCTCTGAACCTAGAGTCCATCCCTTCTCTCAAGCATTGTGAAGGTAGAGGCTGGATTAATTATGCCTCTAATTATGATAAACCGATAGACCGATCAAAATAAAGATGCATTGCCGACAGATAACAAGATAAATGATCCAAAAATTGACGCACATAATTTCAATAATTTAGCTATACACCCGATTGAGTGATGATATTTTAGTTTTTCGGGATTTAGCGTCGATATGATGCTACAAAAGACCGCGTACAAAACCTCCTAGTTTTTAATATAAAAATAAAAATCCACTCACAAAATAAAATTCATTCCCTTCAAATCCAATGTAAATAAGTCAAATATAAAGCACATCATGGTTAAAAGAAGAAGTTTTAACCTCAAAGCTGTTTTTAGCGCATTTTCTCATTATGAAAAAAAAATGCACTATTGTGCTCACCATTTCCGTCTGTCCGTCCGCCTGTCCTTCTGTCTGTCTGTCCGTGACTTCACGTTTTCGTCGACGAGAAAATGCGCTCTCTGTCATTTACTGCAGTGAGTACTGAGTTATATTTTTTTACATTACCCGTGATAAATTCTCAGTTCAATAATGTCCAGTTTCAGTTCAATAAAAATTCAAGAATGCTCTCGAGGAATCGAAACAAAAACGTATCGGTGCTTTTGGAATGACATGATTCGCTACAATTTCTTACCAATTACGAGTTACATAACATAGATGAGTCGATATTATTAATGCACTGCATCATTTTAGGATATCTAATCGTCCACTGTTAGCGGGTTCGATTGATGCTTAAATAGATCGACCCCATGTAATGGACCTACTTACCAATGATGAATTATTTATTCCTGTATATGTTGCGCAGGAAAGGCTTCTTAGAAGACCAGCTGCGCTTCCCACAGGTAAGCCGGTCACTCCAAGTGCAGCACAACAGCCTGACTATCGCCAAGTGCTACACTTCCCACGACAGAAGGCCACTGGCTCTTGATACGAACTTGGACTTGGATCAATAACTAAATTTTACTCTCACAGTCGGTCAGTTGGAAGGGAATAGTAGGCAGTAGAGCATCACGGTGCGTCAAGACTGAATTTTTCAAATTTTATTCATTTTACCCCCTGCCAACATGAGGTTCGAAATCCTTCCTTGGATGGCAGTGGTGCTAGTCCTCGCCAATGTCGCCTTGGCCAGCACGAAGAGTGACAAAGAAGAGAAATTGATTTCGGCCATCGAGGACTTGTTAGAGAAATTAGAAAAAATCGAAGACCGAGCCAGTTTCTTGGACGAGAGCATCCGACGCGTTGAATACAAAACTGGTCGTGCGAAGTATTCTCGTGCTGATCCATACTTTCCGTGCCCGAACCCTGTTGACATCGCGCCGTGCATTTGTACAGTAAATGAAATAGAAGTCTACATGGACATGGATTGTAGCGGGATAGTCTCTAATGAAGATCTTAGACGTGTTTTCAGTTCCACAATGCCGTTCTACAGGTACCGTCAGCTCACCATAGCTGGTGTTCAAAGTTCACAATTTACTACCTTGGATGAGTTTTCATTTGGTCCAGTTGGTTTTGAAATTGTGAATATCACTGGAACTTTGTTACAGTTTATTCAAGATGGAACTTTCGCTCCTTCCGAAGAATATTTGACTGCCCTTCACCTAACAAAAAATAAGATTAAAACTTTCCCATTTGAATCGTTGAAAACACTGACGGCACTCACAACACTGGACTTGTCATATAATGATTTAGGAATAGTTCAAAACCTCGAATCAAGCTCGTTGCGAACGCTTAATCTTGGACATAATCCTTCACTGGAAATTGGCTCACAACTGATATTGAGTATGCCTGCTCTTACAAGGCTCTACTTACAAAACGGAAACCTGTCCAGCTTTGACCCCGGTGAACTGGGGCCCAATGGCTTGACTTATATCAATCTAGCAAACAACAAAATTACAAATCTTATAAAAGATAGCATTGCTTCAACGAATTCTTGGACGACGGTTCATCTTGATGGGAATCCTCTAAGCAATGTGGACGTAAATTTTCTCTCGGGTATGTTGATACTGGAATACTAATTGCATGTTCATTCTTTCAATATAAAAATTACGGCGTTGCAGAGGAGCAACGCATGTTATAATTTATTCCTACCTCATGATATTAAAAAATAATACATTCCGTGGCATTTTTCTTAAATGTAATGTACATGACAGATGAGGTATGAAAAAAACTGTTGTTGCTGGATAAATCGACTTTTTGGCTGTTTAAGCTGTTCTAAAAAGTCAAATTACCTGATAAATTACGCAATAAATTTAAGCTCAAAGTTCAAAAAGACTGCTTTCTGCTCAAAATTAGTAGAGCCAGAATAGCAAAAGCCTGCCTTTTCGAATTTATAATAAAAAAGCGAGGTACTCATCAGCATAATCCTTTGTATTGCAGAGGTTCATGTCAACGCCACCATAGCGCTGGTCGGCACAGAGATTGTTGAATTCGACAAGGATGTCTGGAGGGCTTATTTAGAGAGGCTGACGTATGGAAAGGTCGACATGACAAGTTAGTACGGTTAATTTAAAAACGTAAAATTCCCTTAGTAATCAATAATTGATTATCAGAAGTTTGATGTGATGATGATGACCGTACACTAGCAAATTTTTCTACCGGTTCGCTTTTACAAAAAATATTAACATCTTATAGCCATGTTCTAACCTATAAACTCCCATTGCATGTTCATAACCCTAATGTTGGAAGCTATTTAAACTACCATTTACTTGCATTGCACTATACAGGGTGTCCCAAAAAAAACTATACTCAACTTGAAATGGATGTAACTCGAAAAGTAATAGAGTCAAGAAATTTTGGAAGGTCAGGATTTGTTCCCTATGTTTTTCTCCATCTCTCCATCAAAAATCAGACAGATCGATGTAGCCTTAAGCGTTGGATAGAACTTTCAGTGACATGTGCTAAAATCGTGCTTGCGCAAAGCTTTAGTAAGATCATTTTGCATAATCATAACGTTGTCTTGACATGTTTTCTTTTCGCTGTTTTATTTTTAGCGCATTTTCTCATTTATGAAAAATGCACTATTGTGCTCGCCATGTCCGTCTGTCCGTCCGTCCTTCTGCCCATCTGTCTGTCCGTTTGTCTGTCCGTCCGTGACTTCATGTTTTCGTCGACATGAAAATGCGCTCTCTGTCACTCCCTGCAGTAAGTATTGAGTTACATTTTTTGTATCTTTGGTGAGACAAAAACATGGCAATCTTTGGTGAGAGGCAACCTTTGGTTTTGAAATTCTCTCTCACCAAAGATTGCCATCATTGTCTCTCACCAAAGATTGCCATGATTGTGTCTCACTAAAGATTGTCATGATTGTGTCTCACCAAAGATTGTCATGATTGTGTCCCACCAAAGATTGTCATGTTTTTGTCTCACCAAAGATACAAAAAATGGAACTCAGTACTCACTGCAGTGAGTGACAGAGAGCGCATTTTCTCGTCGACGAAAACATGAAATCACGGATGGACAGACAGACGGACAGACAGACGGACAGACGGACAGACGGACGGACGGACAGACGGACATAGCGAGCACAATAGTGCATTTTTTCATAACTGAGAAAATGCGCTAAAAATCAAACAGCGAAAAGAAAACATGTCAAGACAACGTAATGATTATGAAAATGATCTTACTAAAACTTTGCGCAAGCACGATTTTAGCACATGTCACTGAAAGTTCTTTCAAACACTTATGGCTACATCGATCTGTCTGATTTTTGGTGGAGAGATGCAGAAAAACATAGGGAACAAATCCTGACCTTCCAAATTTTTTTAACTCTATTACTTTTCGAGTTACAGCCATTCAAAGTTAGGTATCGTTTTTTTGGGACACCCTGTATAGTGCATTGAGGGAACTGAATAATGAGATCCTACTTCATAATCCGGGTAGATTCGAGTCCACAGATAGACCAAAAACTTAACCTTGTAAAAAAAATAAATTTTTATTCCAGCAGGAGTTGGATATTTGTAAATTCTTAAGACGATTTTACGAATTTTCCAATAAGCAGTAATTTATGCTTTGCACTGAAAATCTTGACAGGTTCCCTGTGATGGAAATTGACAGATGCATTTCCGAAATTAAAAAATAATGAATGGCGCTGGATTTTCGCTAACGTTTGATTGCACATGCGAATATTTTAGTCCTTAATTTTGGCTATCGTGCGTAAACCTAGGCTTAGCCTAAATTTATTCAGTAACCGGTGAGGTAACATGAACATTGTAGCAAAGCAGAGGTTCTTTGGAACAAAATTACAATTGATACGACCCATTTACGGATTTCTGTCACACCCAACTTCCCGCACAAATAATTTATTCCATCAGCATTATTACCTAATACAATTAATTCCTACATGAATATAAAAATAATTGACAGAACTTAACAAATTGAAATAGTCTTTTTTTTGTTTAATTAGCCTCCTCCAGACACTTTTACATGGTATAGAGTTGTTAAAATTTATAGTACACAAATCACATACGAATTGAAACACAATTAATGAAACACAACAACTCTCATAATTAATGTGAAAAGTTATTTAGTAAATAATCTTATACTTTGGTTACCTGAAATACAGACAACCCGCTTCGCTGCGGATGTGACATCGCCTGGCTCTACGACGCTGCCAATCTGTACACAAAACTCAGCGACACCAGCGCCTGTTCTGACGGCACCTTACTGAGCGATATCCCGCCTGAGGCTTTCCCTTTCCACTGCCCTTAGGCACTGAAACCAACGTCTGTGGGGCTGCAATCCAGTTTAATGAACCGGCTTTTAGTTATTTTTACATCAAGATGTGAACTTTCGAAGCACCGGAAAACTTTTTGAAGAATTTCTCTAAAACTTTTCAGAAAGTAGTCAACTTTAGTGCAATTCAAATAATATATTAGTCAATGCTGAAACGTCAGAAAGGGGAATTGCTCAATACCTTGGAAATAAACTTGAAGTGACTCAATTTTTTTTATTCTTCCTGTGAACAATACTTCTGTGTTCTGTGTGATAAGAACTTAAATGATGTCGAAAGTATTTCAAGCTCAATTAATACCTCTTATATTCAAAAATGAAGAACCATTCGTAATATAATTCTTATATTAACTGGATCCAAACAAATTTATTAACCGTACAAAGTGGCACCGCTGGTCATATTTTAGTATTTGCCACCTCAGCAGTAAATTTTTACTAATGATTGATTTCTAATAAAAGCAATTCACATATAGCAAATTTAAACAACTTTCATTTGAGTTCACTATGTCTTGTTCTGCTCCTTGAGTATGAATGGATTCAAGACTATGTTCCTTCTGTGAATCAGTAAAATCACCAAGAAAAAGAATAATCATTGCCGTCTATATCGGCATCATTATTTATAGTTCTTAATTACTTAATCATCTGGTGGATGGGATGAAGAATTTTAAAAGCGCAGCTTTTCAATTAAAAAAGCCTTAGCGATGGAATCTCAAACCTAATAAAAATCAAATATACTGGCGTTGCAAATATTACTTAAATTGTTTTACACGTTCAAGAAGTGAGGTATAACAAAAATGTTATTTTGGGAATATATTTCTATGTAATTCTGATCCGAATTATTGGATGCTCTGTTTAGAGACGTTATTGCAACGTAATCGTTATATTCTACTTAATCAGCCAGAGATCTGTGGTGATAGTGATCGATAAGAAATATGTATAATTGAACACCTGAACTCAACAAATGAATAATGAATTTATTTTTCATCAATTCAAGTAAAACTTGTAAATTTCATATCTGACTAATATGTCAAACGTGAAATAATCAGTTACTATAGCGAATAACTGAATAACTATTAACTTAGTTGATGTTGAATTAAAAAATGTTGATTTGGCAACGGGTGCACAACAAAAGCTGCCGCAACAAATTATCGCTGTTGATAATTGATTAAAATTTCTATCAACCGCCAAAAAATTTTGCTCATATAAATAATGTGCAATTTAAACTAAAAAGCAGGGATTTGACAGGTGATGAAAGCAAGTCTGGAAAAAAATTCTGATATTATCAAATTAAGTCTGTAGTTGTAAAATTTTATCTAGCAAAAAACGTCGTTTGTTTGACAAAATCGTGATTATTCACCAGAGAAACTTGGATCAAGAGAAAGACAACTCAGGCCTCAGTACTTTAATTTTGGGCATCTTGCCAGTAGGTGCACAAGCGACAGTGGCAGCTACGGTCAGTTCACATTCTACTGGTAAATGATACTCTAACTGGGAATTTGACATCATTCATCAATCATATTTTTTCTAATCGCAGTTATTGTTAATGAAGTCTTTGCTGATTTCCGACACCAGCACTCCAGCATGACATGAGCTTTCGGGAGAGATCAGGCTCAAGTAGTTGTCGTTATTGACGATCCACTTGAAGTCGCATCCGCACTGCAACGGGTTGTCTGGGAATTGACGCAATTTACAGTATTATTAGGGGGAAGACAAAATAATTAAGTACAAACAAGCTCTATTTTTATTTGGATTCCAAAATTTAGGTTTGAAGCTCCATTGTCATTATTAATTGTTTCACGTTAATACTTAGTTTTCAAAATTCAATTAGATCATATCAACAGTTCTTAATAGTATAAATAAATTTTAATTTATAATAAAAAATTGTTTGGACTAATTAATTTCATTGTAATAACTACATTGTTGAAAGTCTCCAAGTGGACTCGATACGTTTAATTAGCAGAATTAAATTAATGCTAAAGCCGTGAATAGTCCATGCTTACTAGAACATGTGATCAACTCACTTTTCAGCCATTATTTTAAGGTATTGATTATGGCCTGTATTTTACAAAATTATAAAAATATAGGAAGCCACAACTTAACCCTTTAGTGACCAGTTAACTTGCGAGTGCGAAATACTATATTGCATGCATACCACTTTGCTGAAATTTATTCATTGAACAAAAAACCATAAAGGTGACAAGAACCTTCTACTGGGCATAGCGCAGCCTGATATTAAAGCCAATATATTTGTCCAATCGGACGAATGAGCATCAAATTTAAACAAAAATACCCCAATGGAAGGCGACAGATATGTACAGCTAAACGCCATAGGGTTGAATCAGTCAACTCACTGCCTAAAATTAGGGATCCACCGTTGACAATCTGCTCGAAAATCGGCTGCCAAATTGTTTCATCGAGTACAGTGATGTCGTTATACGACAAGTCGATAGTTCCGTCTGGAGCCATTCCTGAAAAATAAAATATAATTGAGACCGGTTGCATAAAAACTTTATTCGGGTATAAGGTAACCCGTCAATAACATATTTGTCTGAGTCCAGAATGTATTTGTAATCTTATTTTATGTTCCAAATTTAAATGTTTCTTTACTTATGAAGAATTAAAAGTAAAGAACTTATAAAGAACTTTACCCTTCTTAGTTAAATTAAATGCCACAATTATCTTTTTATTAAAGAATATAATGGTATTTTTCTGATATTTTCATTCTTTTCTACCTAATTTTTTTGTGACTGAAAAATATTCAATTGTTTGCTCCAGAGCTATTTAATTTATATTTCATTTAATTAATTTATATTTCGCCATGTAAATATTCGTTTTGTGAGATTGTGACTCACCGCTGATAGCTCCCAAGTGTACATCATTTATTCCATTGTTGGCCAGGTACAACTTTGTGATAGTGTGTTGAGGAGTGAAGAAGGTACGTGTGTCCAGTTCCTTAATTGAGTTTTCTGAGATATAAATTTCTGCGATGTTCTGAAGTGTGCTGAACATGTCCGGTACGAGGTAAGTCTGTCCAGTGTTGGCCAAGTACAACGTTCTCAAGTTGGGCGCACCTACAAAAGTTTGGTCTCCGAATGTAAGATTCAAGTTGGTATTTCCATTCATCATGAGTGTCAGCAACGATGGAGAATTCACTTTCGGCAGCTCAATTAACTTATTGTTCTGCAAATTGAGTGACCGGATCTTCTTGTACTCCGTCAAGACTTGGAAAGGGAAACTCTTCAGTTCATTGCCGCTCAGTTTCATGGTAGTAAGAGAATCGTGTGATCCATCGAAGACGTTATCTTCAATAGCCTGTAGCTGAGTCCCTGTTATATCCACCGAGTAAAAGTACTTGTCATCGAAGACTCCACTTGTGAGATTAATTATAGGGTTTTTGTAATTTGGGTTATCAATTTTGAAAGTGTAAACATCATCGAATGGGAAGGTGTGGGCAAAAGCATTCCGGATTTCAGATTCATCGGTGACAGCGGAACAATCAATATCCACGTGATATGAAATATCCGATATGCAGGTGCATGGCGAAATATAATCGTCTATGGGACAAGGCCAAGCGGGTTCCGCAGCTTTAACAGTATGGATGTGTGCAAATCCACACACAAGCAGCACAGTAAAAAGTTTACAGAGGGACATGGTTCTTCTGCACGTCCTTTGCTAGCCCTTGCAAGTACAACAATGAAGACGAACGCTTAGATAATTTATCGTCTTATAAATGATATCATTATAAGATTCTTACATATAAAAAATTAGGGCACAAAAAATATTTTCAGCATGCGATTATAAAATTTTTATTCCCACGGAGACACGAACATCTGTTATCTTCACACGAGTTTCTGATGTATGTAACATGCATGACGACCTCAAGTGAACATGGTTTTGTGTAACATTTTCATCACAATTATGCTTGCGGGGTATATGCTGAATTTCTTTCTTGTTAAAACCCCGAAACGATAAACATTATTTTGCGTGAGTTTTCACCACGAATCATCAACACAAGCACAGTGCCGTAACATGTTCAACAGATTTATAAATAGAACGTCTCATAATAAAAGGTGATAAATTATTCTTTAGGTCAATTTTGAGGCTCAATAATAGAGCAATTTGAAGCTTTTAAAGAGTAATTAAGACTTTCATGCCAGCTGAAACATAGGTATGCGCCATTGTAACTTTACACAATTTAAGATCGCATGGTTTTAATGTGTGTGAAATGGTACAATTTTCAAATGAGGAATTAAATATTCTTGCTATATTTTTCTTAAAGCAATGTTTTTTATCAAGAGAAATTGCATGAATATAACAGACTTATTATGAGCCATAATGTGTAATGACATATGGAGAAGAATTAAATTTCCCCATTATTTCATTTTGTGCTATCAATAAGCACGGCCGGCTTACTTTGATGGCTCTCAGTGCTGCGATTGCGGTATAGATCATAAAAAGATATAACACGAAAATAAGCTATTATAATAATATACTCGTATGATAATATCAAAATTGGGATAATGTTAGACGAATACTTTCCAAGTACTTCTTTACCCATGCACTTTACCTTGTTACATAGAGCAGCTTGAAGTGAGGCGATAACGCTGTGAAATAAAACATCCATGCAACTTAACATGATGTGGGAAACATCATTGCAGCCAAACATGTTGCGGTTTTCATCTCCGTATGAATTTTGCACTATTTTTTAATAGATATATGGTGCACTTAATGGACGAGATTATATAAGTACATATCGAAAGAATTTTGTGAATTGTACATTTTTCATTTATGGTATTTGATGCATTTAATGGACGAAAAAATCTACATATTCTTGTCGTCATGATTTTACAGAAAAAATACTCAAAACGCTAGGAATTAATTATACTCGAAAAAATTGCTAATGCATCAATGATGGTATTAAGCATTTTCTTGTATTCAAATTGAAAAAGTTTAGCGGGCTTGTCAAAATAGTGAATTTAGCCCAAGTTTAGTGCAAACGAAATTATAATTTTTTTTAAATAATATAATAAAATAGAATTTTCGCAATAGAGTGTCAACCTAATTTTACTTCGGAGTAGGTAAGCTGATGCAACGAATTCCTTGGTGAAAACTTTGTACTCAGAGAAAAAACTCGTTAATTTGTTCATCATTAATACCAAAATCAGAGCAATACCATGAAATTGAGAATCGGAGGCAAAAACTCCATTTTCGTAGACATGAATATTTAATTTGGCAATATAAATAAAGAATAAACAAGAAGATCGGCCAAACCCGTTGAAAAGGTTTATTCTCATAATTTTGGTGTAAAGTATTAAAGTTAATTGATGATAGAAAATACCTATATCAATATCTAAACTGCTACATGTCAGCTTCTCTCGGCCACTTTCCTTAATTAATGATTTCAAAATTTGATTTATTTCTTTGAAATAAATTCAGAGAAGGAAATAATTAAAAATATATTATCATTTAAACAAATCATCAATACGTTCTTGCATTAAATCGTACAAGTAGATTTTGAATTAAATGATCATTTTAGCTTCGTTTCTACCCATTCTTCATCATCACTGCGATGAAACGTCTTAAGTTCTCTAATATAAGATGATTTATTACGTTAATGAATAATACAATCGGCAATTTAAATTAACAGCATATCCTTTTTAGCGCATTTTCTTATTTATGGAAAAAAGGCGCTATTGTGCTCGCCACGTCCGTCCGTCCGTCCATCCGTCTGTCTGTCTGTCCGTCCGTGACTTCACGTTTTCGTCGACGAGAAAATGCGCTCTCTGTCACTCACTGCAGTGAGTACCGAGTTATATTTTTACTCAATCTGCAGAGTAACTAACACGCCACATGAACCTAAAAAGAAACTAAATAAGAGTGAATAAGTGAATAGGAAAATAAATAGTTATTCGGAATCTCAGAATAGATAAATGGATGATAGTGAATCTTGACAGAAAATTAAAATAAATAAGCTCTTGGTAATGAATTGAATTATGACAAAAAAGACTTGAAGAAATATTTTTTTAAGTTTTCCATTGAGCTGTTCTCATATTGAGGCTGCTACTAGTTTTTTTGTGCTGAACGAAAAAATTCGCAATTTTACATTGCCTATTTCCTGCTAAAAAGTATGGTTAATATTCTGAACAAGGGAACGATCAGAGCCATTTATAAAATTCTGAACACTCATTTTTTTATTTAGCGCGCGACATTAATATGTTACTTGTGTTACAACTCAATATAACAATATTATAAAAATCTCATCACTTGATGTAAAGGAAATTGGTTTAAAAACTGTAACTTTCTCTTGCTCAGGGAAGAGGTTCATCACTATTAAAATTATATTGAATATAATTCAATACATGCTCGTGACATGGTCTTTTGTACAACACACAATCAATAAACTTGGTTCCATTGAAGAAACAAATGAATTTTCACTCTAATTTGATCCTACAATATTTCGAAATTTTTGCCTCTATACCAAAAACTTTTGCCGCCCCCAGGTATGGTAGTTGGTTGTTATATATTTGAACTACTTTATTTACAGACTCAGTAAACAAGAATTAAATTTCTTTACCAAGTTTGGAGGCTTCTCCATTGTGTGTATTGTTGACTCTTTTCGTTAAATGGGAGTAAAATTTACAAAACATGTATGCAGGAAAAAATGGCGGAAAAAATCTAGCGACAAGATTTTTACAATGGTGAGTTTCATAAATGAGTCGACCTTGAGAAAGATAATAAAGATTCATACATATATAAAATAACCTTTTATAATAAAATTCCTTGTTAACGTTACGTTAATTATATATTTGCACAAAATCTCTACATTTTGTTAAATATCATTATGATTGAGCATATTATCTTATTAATATTTGTCACAGTTAGTTAGTGAATTTGAAAGTGCGTTTGAAGCCTGGCCCCTCAAATATGTAGGGGCTGATCGAGCGCGTTTCCAAGATACTTATCGTGTAGGAATAAAATCTGGATCAAAAATGTATTTTTTTTTGTGGGAGAATAGCCAGGCATTGCAAAACTTGGAGGCATGTTGGATCAAAAATTAGAATTGGAATTTTACATAACTATTTGTGTATGAATTACGACGCGAAATTTTTTGCAGAATGTGTAGATGCAAAATAGTTATGTTGGCTACGGTCAATATTATTGTTTGCCCGTTTCGTTAACCGAATTTGAATGAAACTTGAGAGTTACACTCAGTTTTGAAAATCTGCCGAATCTTCCTGAACGACATTTCATTCTTAGTAAAATAAATAATTTGTTTATTTCCCACAGCAGCAAATATTATTTTGCTAAAGCCTAGTATATACACGACGTCAGTGGACCTACAAGTTCCGTTCGCTTGGACTGGATTTCCACATTAAAATAAGGACCACCACAGCCTCTGATTACCAGAATCAGAAGCTGCTATGCCTCAGAATTTTGTTTGTGTTTCTTCATCGGGCAATTGAATATCGTTTATCGTCATCATCAATTGGAAATCATTTGATGCTTCTCCCGTCCCGTAAGATTTGTTTCTTCTCCAGTAAATGAGTCCTGCGACGCATGCGGCGATCACAATGCACGCAGCCAACGAAGCTATCGGGACTATCCAGACTGCGTTGTTTTTTTAGTGCAATGTTGCGGCGGTGACAGTCACAGCTTCGCTGCAACCTCCTCCATTGCACGCCTGAGGTGAGAAACACGGGATACAGCATCAGAGAGTCAAAAAATTCAGAGGTGATTTGAACGAAAAAAAAATGAAAATTAATATCATATATATTTTACATCGAATATATCCTCGATTCTTGAGTTCACGAGGAAAGTTGTTTTCACGTACAAAATTGAATGATCCAGTGGTGATGCTTGAAAAGTTTAGTTTCCCTTGTCGTTGACGAATGATATGTTCAGTAATGAAAAATGCCTTTCTAAATGTTCCCTCGGACTTGCCCTCAACAAGAAACAAAATGGGGCAGGAATGAGTTAGTATTTCCATAGACTAATTTCAACGTTTCATGCTTGTATCATAGCCTTTCACCACCAACAAAATATTGTACATGGTATCACTGTACAAGTTCTCGACTGTGACTCCCTCTTGTGAGCTGGTGTTGGCCACAAACAACATGTAGCCGAGGGCCTTCCATTCCAATGCTCGGGCGCCTGCCGAGACAATGTGATGCTCTCGATGTCGACTTGTGATACAGCAAATGACGTCGGCTCACTTGGTGCTGACAAGACAGGCATATATTCCTTATTCGTGAGTTTCTGGTACTCTAATAAAATAAGTTATTACAAGTTTTAGGATAACTTTATTCCTTAAATCGCAGGTTCATCAAGAATTTAAAAGCAAAGAAAACAGTCAATAAATTCACCATTTCATGGAAATGAAAACGTTTCGGAGTTCAGCTCAATTGTCAGTTCAAAACCTATGAGACAAACAGAATCAATCAGAAAACTAAAATTCACATTTAAGATAAAACTTAAATTTACAAAAGAATAAAAATACACAATAGGTGACAGGTCTATCTATTTACAATTTCAAGGGGATAGGAGCTGAAGGATGCATTTAAACTAGGTTTCTGTTTAAAAATACACAGGGATTCTAAAATTCGTAGAAAACATTCTGTCGCACGCTTCCGAGATAGCCTACTTATTGTGTCGGCATGGTGCTGCTGCTGGTGCCATTCAAAAACTGGCGATGGAGCTGGACTCCGAAACGTTTTCATTCTTAAGAAATAGTCAATTTTTTGGCTGTTTTCTTTGCTTTTAAATTTTGATAAGTAATCACAAAAAACGCAACGTAAATGAGCTTTTTTTAGTATTGAATCGAAAATCAATTAAGATATCAGCATTGGTGATTTTCAATACTTATTAGGGCATTTTTTCATTTATGGAAAAAAATGGGCGCTCTGTCACTCACTGCAGTAAGTATTGATCTAATTTTTTTGAAAGGGCTCATCTGATAATTTTTTATTCTTATGTTTATTTCGAACCACTAGTCTCATAAATTTTAAGTTCATACTCATAGCTTTCATTCGCGGTGCGGACGTAACCATATTCTTTGATGATGATGGTTTTTAAATATGTTCTAAATAACCAATGCTGAATATGAAAGAAAAAATACCATATTCTTTAAGCCTAGAAAAAAATAACTAATTATGTCAACTATCCTTTGAAATTCAATTTTCTCACCATCTTCAGTCCTCGTGCATGTGCAGCACTGTTTCAGTGACTGCGATTTTTGAGGAAAATAAAGGGTCAAACACACTTGATACTCCTTGTATGGGTGTAGCTTCACCAAAGAGCAGGAATTCGTTGGGCCTGAAAAGGTAAGTAAAATAAAAAAAAGCAGCAGTGATGAGTATATTTACCCACCTCGGAAAGAAAGCTCTTGAGAATTGAAACTAATAAACGAATAAGCATGAGATTTTCGAACTATAACTAACTATCATACTCGGCAGGGTGGCCCAGTGGTTAAAGTTCAGAGTACCAAGATTGGCGCAGAGAGGCGCGGGTTCGATCCCAGCTCTGTGCGCCAGTTTCTGGTCAGAATTGGCAAGGAGGCCGGGCGGTTAAGCACAGCAGAATTGTAGCAGTGTAATGCGAGTTCGAGACCGCAAAATACTGTGAATGTTTGCAATGTTGAGAATCGGCGACAGGCCTACGGCCTACTAAACTCTGAAACCGCTATTACATAACCGGCGCCTATGCAACACTACCCCTTTATCAAGTTCTAACCTGGAAGGTACACAAAGGTTGTAAAAAAGACGTTATCTTCCCACAGAGAATCGCCGGTACAGCTGATGAAATACCCAAACTCGTCGCATTTCGGCCATGAGTGCCAAAAAATGTTAATTTCCGACGGTGACATTACCTCGCAGCCAAAATTTGATGCAAATAAAACAGGAAATGTACATAAATCAATGCACTGGGTCTGGGATTACTGAGCTCTTCGATATTTCATCCGTGAAATCGCACGTATAATGTGGCTGGTAATTGATGCTCTATTTATTTCATTTATTGTGGATATAAATTTCATTTATTGTGGATAAATGAAAATGCTTCTAAAATTTTCCTTTAATCCGTAAAAACGTAATTCGAGCATTCGATAATTGAACCCCAGTGATATGAATATTGTTTTCAATCAGTTAAAATTCTAGAGCCCTTCGAGTTTAGGGCTTTACTAGGAAATATTTATTATTCGAACATAAAAAAATCTATTTTAAAATATAATCGAAGTTTTTGAGTGCTCTAACTGTGATTTAACTTTAAAGTGCTCAAACAGAACGAATTATCTATTTAACTTCTCATGGTAAGACGATGGGAATTCTTATCTGTCAGCAAAATTCATCCATTAGAAAGTTCCTATGTCAACTTCGGCCCACTCGCCAACTCCGGCTCTGTTCACAGCCGCGATTTGTAAGCTGTAGTTTGTACACGACAAGATGTTTTCCGTCAGATTTTTCTCCGTAGTTCCGGGATCCACAGTCGCTGAAAAACTGGCGTTTGTATCCAAATCGTCGATGATGATTATATAGCTGGTGATATTTCCATTAGCCTGCGCGGGAGTGTCCCAGTCAATGAATATTGTCGCTAGCGTGGTTGTATTGCTTGTAATCTCGGGTGCGTTACTTCCTAGCAGGAAAACATGTTAAAATAAAGCATTTCCACAGTCAGTGATCATAGAATGAAGCCAAATTTTTATCAGTTGTATCTTAGATGATACGGGAAAATGTAGAAAAATATTGGCAAAAGAAAATTTAGCAAAATTCAAAGATTATTCATAACTCGAGATTAGTAGATTTCTGAGACTCAATATATTCATGTAGCTTCTTGTCGATAATTAGTGCAACAATCAACAATATACATGGTTTCAAAATTGCTTCCGTAGAGACTCTTAATTAAAATAAAATCTTGTTAATGGCATAACATCGTTTTCTTACTAATATTAACTTATTATGATGCAGTAATGATAATAACTGACCGAAAATGGAACTTCTTAAGCTCAACACGACACTCTTTATTTGCACTACAACTAACTTGCGTCATCAGAAGTGATATTGCAGACATCCGCCGATCCCTGCTCGGTGGTGACACGGGCTTCATAAAACGTGCCGGGGAAAAAATCATCGGGTGGAATCGCGAACATGTTCTGCTTGGTGTCATTAAACTGTGAAAATTTCTGCTCGTCTCTCCATAAGACAGTTAAATTGTATTGTATTTAGTAGATTGACTCAACACAATCGTTGCTGTATATGGCGTTCCAATCAATGATGATGTTGGTGTCTTTGGCAGTGCATTTGACCGTCAGTTCAGGGTTTCCTGTAAACCAAAAAATCATTTTATAGTTTACGTTCTTGTACTCGTAAATTTAACCATCATGCACACTAACATTTATTAACTTTGTATAATATACAGAACATTGCAAAGTTCTTCTGACATCATAAAATTTTACTTTAATAATTTCTCAGCTTTCCTATATATATGTAAAATAAATTAGTTGCGCACTGAATATATATAATGCTACATGCACTAGGTAGCATTTAGCTTAGTTGCAGCAAAAGCTGGTCACCTGAACAAGCATATATTTATTATTTATTAAAAATAGACGTGTATTGTATCAACCGTGTCCAGTAGTTGCAGCAAAAAGGGCTTTGCTAGGTACCCAGGCCGGTGCCATTGATGGCAAAAAAGGATATTTCGTACTCACAACATTCCTCCAAAGACGTCACCGTGGTTACGGTTTACGGTAAAATTCAATTATTTCGTTTGATCATTATTACTGTACCTGACATATGTCAACTCCCCGGACCTGGCTGTGCCTGACATATACCTGACTGTACCTATTATTATTATTATTATTTATTATTATTATTTTATTATTATTATTATTTTATTAGTATCATTATTATTATCATTAATATTATTATTAGTATTATAATTATTTATATCATCACATTTATCGCTGGAATCATTTCCTGGATAAATTTATCGCTGCCATAATCAAGAAAATTACATCGTTGCATTCCAGATTTACCGGAGGAATGGAAACTAAAAATATGCGAATCTCTCCATAGTAGCAGTGATCTGCGCCTGTTGTTGCGAATTTTATTTCATACGTAGTGCATTCTTCCAGTCTCGTGATGTAGAAATATCGGGTCACATAACCAACAGATTTATCGTGTTTTGGTACTAGTTGCCTCCAATTTTCCACGTGCCGAACGAGGTAACGTTTTCGAGGGCTCCTCTCCTCTTAACCCCTTAGCTAGCGTGGGGGTCTTGAACAATCCGTGAACGTTGCCCTCATTCATTAAATCCACGTCTTTCTTCTCTATTATAGCCGGGTGATCAAACTTTTGCATTTCTAGTGAAATGTTACGTTGGATTTTTAGTGTTTTCGTCGAAAAAGTGTGCGCAGTTTTCTTTCTGTCATCCAGGTCTCTAGAATTATTCTGGTTTCCATAAGAAGATTTTCCATAAGCACTCATACAATCCAAGAAGATGGCATTGGAACCATGTTGGTACCCAATTATGCAATTGTTTATGATATCAGTTATGACCAGTTCTTCCCATTGAAGAGTCAGAGCAGTCTGGTATTCTTCCAGGATGGATAAATCTACAAGAGAATCATTCACACACATAAGAGCAAAGTCGGAATTCCAAATGCAGTAACAGCAAACAATTTTAACAGCCATACAATGATATTTTATTGGATTAAGTTATGAAAAAGGTAGTAATATTTTCGTAACTGGGCTACCTACTTATTGTAAAATAGTAAAAATAGCACATAGTCCCTTAAGCTTCAAGTTTCCTTCCAAATCATGAACACAAACTTCTTACATGAAAATGTAATGGATAAATTCACAGAATTAAGTTGGTGTATTTCAATTTTGCGCAAATTGCATCATTTGTAACGGCTGAATGGACGAGCATAACCTACTTGCATTCATGCAAGTAGATGTAGCCTCCGCTGACAGCTGGACTCCCTGTAGTGCCTGCACAAAATATAAATTCATAAATAAGCAGAAATCCAATGGAAATTTTTATAATTGTGACAGCTCCTAATTCTCGTTCGTTAATTTATTAATATTACCAGTTTCATCCAGACTGACTTAGATGCAGTTGTCTAGTCATATTTCAAACATAGTACAGTACAGGACAAAAATTAAGTAAGCAAAATTGGCCTTGATAAAGACACAAAACTTCATGACCTTTATATGAAATCGTGCCCAACCTTTTCCTATAACATCTAGTTTCTTAGCGCGAAATACAAAACAGGAGGTTTCTGTGAATCAACCTGTTGAAGATGGACCAGAGCCTCGATTCTCAGCTCGGTATCATGAAAATCACCTCCCAAATCATAACTTCGGAATATCTTATTATTGGTTTTTTATTTATTCGAAGGCCTTTCAGCCGCCCGAACTACGCGCACCGGCAGTCTGCGAGGGGCTTTCTTACACGCCCGAGCTTTTGTGACAAGCCAGGATAGCGCTTTCGCACTCTGTTTTTACCCAGCGATTTTTTTTAGTGTAAGCCTGCTATTCGGAGAAAATCTACCTGGCAAAACCGCAACTTAGAGCTATCCTGACGGTTTAGCCTGATGCATTTCAACAATAACGTTTCGATCAGCTACCAATTTTACCTGAAAGGAACAGAAGTTCTTATGAGCTAGCTGGTATTTATAAACCATATGCATGAATCAGGATATTACTTACCTTTTTCGTGTCGTCGTTGACGTAAGAGTGAACTTTCAAGTACAGGGTGAGCAAAATTATCATTGTCTTTAGGTTGGAAACCATTATCCACGAGTCCGTTTTACGTTAAGTAAATGAGAATGAGTATACCATGAGATTTACCAAAAAATCTCAACCAGCTTTATTTTTCTACTCCGGTATGACTTTTATTTATGTGATTAATTTCTTAATTAATATAATACAGTTACTTTTCAGGCACAGATTAACAATTAGGTGATGCCAGTAATTTACAGCTAGTAAAATGAACATTTAGGCCGTGAATTTCAGATTCAATTCTCTTTTTCAGAAACTATCAGTCCTTTACAATTTTATGACGTCTAACCAAGCAATTGAGTAGTTGTAAGGGATTGAAATCATTGTTATTTAACTATCGGAGTATTAATTCTATAAGTTGTTCATAGTCCGGAATTTTAAATTGTCAATTTAGTTTAGAGCGTACTGAAGGCTAAGTGCGGAAGGATAAAGTGATAGGATTATTGCGTCGTGGAAAGCCGGAGCGGAGGTATGTGCTGCGTTAGGGTGTAAATATGTTAATTATATGTGAATACATTTGATGTGGGCAAATTGTGTTAATATTTAGGTCATATATTTATCAATTCATAATGTTTAGCTTACTATTATTTATCTGTTTCATTTGTTTCTTATATAGGAAAGCCTCAAAATGGAGAGTTAGAGTCATATGGAAATTTAGCCTCAAATCAATAGCTGGACAAAATGGATAGCTGGACATAACCAAAGCACCCAAGAGGAAAGCTGTAAAGTGTTAATGTGCCGAAGTTATTTTTTATTATTTGATGTGCTCATTTGAAATTGTGGTGAAATAAAGTGTTCTAATTGTCGTGCATTAATGACTATACCTATACGATTATGAAGGCTAGTTGATGGTTCCGAGAGCCCCAACATAGTTATTTTAGTTCTGGTCAAGGGCAGTATAATGTTGAATCTGCACATGTTGGTAGGTTGATGATGAATTATATATCACGTTGATGAATTATATTTATGTGCACGTAAGAATTATTAAAAACGTTGAATGTTAGATTTACAGTGTACAGTGTGTAAGTATTTTTTTCGTGCGTGTGTATGAATATGTGGGTAAAAATTTCTTGAATATATCAATGGTTAGATTTCTGGCAACATAAAATTCAATACGATGTTCAAACAACATCGTTATTAGATATTAATTTGAATGCCTGAGATTCAGAAATCTCATGCATTTTTTGAGTTATTGTCTAAAGCTTTTTAGTGAGTTAGTTTCAATGAACAGACATAATTCAAGACTCAGGCAGTGTCCAGCTTATTAGGCGTCTAATAAAAAAGGGATTAAAAATAGTTCAACTTAATTATTCAGTTATTCACTATGACTCACGGTACCGACATATATGATCATCTATCTGAACAATGCAGGGAGGAAAAAGGCCTACCACATGATTATTGATATTATTTTTAAATATTTAAATAGATATTTGATGATGAAAAATATTTTCTAAGCGTATTAGTGGATGAAATAAAAAATATTAAAGATAAAAATAATAACTTCATAGATAAAGAATAATTCCGATTCTCATTGCTTGCTGTACATGTTGACAAGAAACAGTTATATTTTTAACAAAACTGCATTCACAGAGTGTATTCAATGTTAAAAAATTTGTATATTTAATTCGTTAACAAATAATTTTTTAACATAAAATAAAATCTAGTCTTTTTAGCTGCAGTCGATTATCAATATGAAGAAATAAAATTTAAAAAGTCGAAAAATGATGACAAAAGAAGTGATTACATTATTTTCACATTCACTATTTCTACCAAGATTTTCTTGCCCTTCATGTCTACCATGTGCTGATAATTTAGGACGCATGTACTGAAAAACTGCAATTGAACCCAATAAAAAACTGCACTAACATCAATTAACTTTAACTAAAAATTCCTTTTCTGGCTCACTTCTCGAAGCTTCGTATATGTCCGGTGAACTATTTCACACTGATTCTCCTTAACCTGATCACGTATAATGAAAACATCGGGCACTTCCTACCATCGATCTGTGCGCTAACGTCACCGATAACACTCCATTGTTTGCACTTGTATCAGTGAGCGCAATCATCCGTCTCACTGTTACAGAGAATTTTTTACATCCATGTTATCTCAATTCTATCAATAGGGGTAATTTTTGGGTGCAAGGGCATTAAAATCGGTCGTATCACTCCTGCGAAAAAATATTCGGTTCTATTTGTCACTTAATCCGAGAATCAACGTCAATTGGTCATCAGTCATTGAAGATTCAAAACACAAGTGATAAATATTTAAGTATGTTTTTAAAATCTTATATCATCAGTCATATAGGCAGGAGGAGTCAAGAAACTAGTGCCGTCGCATTGCTTATAAAGATTTAAATCGGTTTTCAAAAGTTTCTAGTCGAAAGTCAAGCTTGGATTTTTCTAGGTTTACCTTCTTCCTGCTTCAATTTGCTAATCATAACCAACATCTTAGTTATCGGCTAAAAAATTGAATGAATTGCTAAATGCTCTACTAAATGTTTGATAATTTCACTTCAGTGTGCTTTAGCATATTAGTAATATTTTTGATTTACTTCCAAGCGGCTTAAATAAGCACGAAAAAAATACGAGAACTAAAAGCAGGAAAAAATGTTTTGCCCAGAAGAGCTTTTTTTTAACATATTATCCTTGACACATGAATATTGTGGAGCATGTTTGTCATTCCCGATGCAAGTGCAATCAATTTTATCATCTGAAGGAAATGCTGAGCGAAGCCTTATCTGCAGCTGCACATTCTTGGGCATTATCTCCCCCTACACAAAGACTGCCTGCTAAAAAATAACATATCAACATAAATAATTCATCAGTTTTCACGAGTATAAGGGCATTACTTAGTGATCTCGTTGTATAAGGCTTAAAACTTCAAAATCTAATCAATTACTCACGTAGTGACAATACAAGAGAAAGTCCCACACTTGAAAAAGCGAAGTAAACCAATAATATTCTGTTAAATGATCTTCATAATGCATGCAGAGCGATTAATCGAAAAGTATTTGAGGTGCCGGTTAATGCCACAAAAAAATAAAGGACTTTGAGCTGCAATGTAAATCAGCCGATATTTCTATACATTACATAGTTTTCCGATTACAGTCTTAACAGATTTTAGATTAAGTCCCAATAAGAGAGAGCTCATGAGAGTCAATAGCTACACGAGATGAATGTTTTGAACGATGAATGATCACGAAGATCAGAATTAATGCGACGACAATGCAAACGCTGATAATTGATAAGACGACAATAAGGGCGGTCCGGTCTTGTGCTGCGGTGTACTCCGAAGTGTGGACCGCTGGGCTGCAGCCCGCACTGGAGCAAGCCTAAAAAGATAAATAATCTTATATCTTCTTAAGAATTCACCAAATTTCTACATTAAAATAAAGAGCTACCTTGAATATGATTTTGAGATTATCTGGCCGTAATTTTATTGCATTATATATAACCAAAACTTATGATTTAGCAAAATTTTTGGTTAAATTGTTTCTTCTGTGAAATGCTTGCGGAAAACTGGAAAAAGCTTATGAACTTGAACATTTACGCCTGTATAGCAGGTGTAGATAGAAATTTTGCAATATTGAGTAATTACAATGGAATTAATCGACAACCTGACTTACACAAAATAGCATTTACCTTCACGGAAAAGTCATACAGCGTGTCACTTTTCATGCCTTCGACAAGGACATACTCCTCTGATACGTCGTCGTAGACTTTCGTGTTGACCGATAAACTATAGACAGAATCAGGCCCGTTCCAATACGCAGGAGGGCCCCAGGACAGCCTCATGGAGTTGGAGCTTATCTCAAAAACCTTGAAGTTCTGAGGCTCTGTCGGTGCTGTTGACCAAATGTACAGGTAAACGTGGGGGCTGAAGTATGTATCCAGTGTTTGGTTAAAGGTTTCCGATAAAAAATGTAACAATCTATGTTCATTTTTCAGGATTATTTGTGGAAATCATGCGGCTGATGTCGATACTGTGCTTCTGGACATGCCATTGGGATTCATTTAATAGGGAAAATACAGCAATATGAAATAAAAAGCGAAAAATAAAAGCTAGGAAGTTACCCGGACAGTGCAGGGTATAGGATCTGCCAAATCAATGATATGGTTGAGACGTTGAACAGCAAAGCTCTCACTCATCTCAACGCGGTTTACATCAGATTTTGGTAAATTAATCATCTGCCACATCGATTTCACGGTTATAGAACTTTAGAATGGTCTGAATAAAATTTGAGGTGTTCCTTACATCACAAGCTCAGCACCTAAGTAAAAATTCGTTTCATGCTATCCTGCATCTGACAACGAACCTCTCACATGCCTCAAAAGTTACACTTAGCAAAAATATGGTGGTCGGCCGTCCTTTAAATGAAACCAAATTGCCGTTTTCTTTGAAAGGTCGGCCACTCATACGTCGGTGTGACCATTTTTTTATTCTAATTTCGAACAGTTTACGTTGCAGATGTGACAACACTCACCTGCTGCAAACGTGGCGCAGCTGAAGCATTGAGGGACGAGGTAGTCGGAGGAATTTGTGAAGCAAACAAGATACTCTGTGTAGGGCTGTAAATCTTTGAGCTGCGAGCTCCCGTCTGACGCTTAAAATAAAAACCCGGTGCAGTTAATTAATTTGAGATCAGAATGCGCGAAGTTAAAGTAAATAATAATAAAGGCTGTGAGATCATGAACATCAGAAATAATTATTGATGTCCTTATTCAATGAACCACACTGAACCTTACAATGAACTATACTGACACAGTAAATAATGGCAGGCTTTAAATTATGATTCATAGATTCAACGTCAACGCTAACGTAAAATATTCATGCCAGTTACTGATCTGGTAAATGTTGAGAGACAGTTTAGAAATTCTGTCCATGAATAAAGGTGCAAATGTAAACTTCTGTAGAATTTCTTTGTCACTAACCTGTAACATATTTTGAGTCATGGAAAGTTGTCACACTTCCTCCTAAATATGTGCCGTCCCAAGTAAGTAGGTATTCAGCTTCAGCACATTCTTCAGAATACTCCCAGAATACCGTAACTTGTGTTGATGAGTCTGCTTCGCATTTACCGTTCGTAACCACTGTAAATGCAAATAAAAAATCACTTAAAATGTGTTTTTTTACACTACACTTGGATCCCATAAGGGAAGGAATTCGAAAATAAATGCAACCGCCATTCAAATATACATTAAATTATTAAGAAAGATCCGTTTTTTTACCGACGTGGAAAGATCCGTGGATTTTTACCGACGATATGCAACTTTATAACCAATGGGGAGCAATAAACAAGAGAAATTTAAGAGCATGGAAAGAGTTTATGGAAAAATTCAAAAATGAAGGTTGAAGTGAAGTGAAGCACAGACCTTTTGTTGGAGTGGTCACAGTTTGACTGGCAGAAAAATTTCCTTCACCGGCCCCATTGACTGCGGCCACCTCCACCTCATAGCTCGTGCAAGCGAAAATATTTTCCGTGATATTCACTTGTGTTTTGGACCCATCAGCAGACTCTTGGAGGGTCTGATTGTTGTCTCCAGTGAGTGAAATTGTATAACTTTGTATCAAACCGTTCGCTTCCTCAGGCGGCGTCCATTCCACAAAGACCAAAAAAATCGTGGCATAAAGTTCGACGATTTCAGGTGCGCTGCTCTCTGTATAATGCAGCATTTACTTTCATTAGATTAATTAATGAAAAACTATCAGAATTATCACCTCTCAGCCTCAGAACTTACCTCTGTTTAGGAATAATGCATCATTATAATTTTTTTTAAATAATTTATAGAAATTCAAATTATTCCAATTTATTGTGATGGTACTGGCATAATTACCAAATTTTAAATATGTGGGCTGGTGAATTTTATTAGAAATTTAATTAAAAAATTACAGTTTTTAATTCGTTATGCACGGCTATCATATAGTCGAGGCATTACAATTATCTTCAAATGCAAACTAAGAGACATAAAAATGAACGAATTAGCCGAAATCTTGCGCAATGTTATCATCTGTGTTTCTATTAAAAAAAAATTTCACGTTGGTGGCTTTAAAAATGTAAAATCGCGTACATTTTTGTTGTAGCTTTACTATGTATTTCAAAATTGTATCTCTAAATTTTCAAGTGCGGGTGGGATGTTATGTACTGGCACGGTACAATAGGAGAGAGGATGTGTGACTGAATGGTAGCGGCATGAGAGCCTGACTTCGAAAATGAACCGGGGACTTGGGAACCATTTTTGTCCGTGATATAATCTACCTTAAGTGGTCCCTCATCTCCCAGTACACGGGATATGAAACAAAATAAATGCATCATGTCAGATCATTTCAGCCTTAATATATTTTTTAAATCGTTAAGGAATTTTATAATAAACTAACTTGCGTCGCTGGAATCGACCCAACACTCAGCACTGAAGTCCAGATTTTCTGTCTTCACAAAGAAATGGTAGGAAGTCCCATGGAAGAAGTCCTGTGAAGGCAAGTCAAAGGAGTTCTCTTCAACCAGGGTCTCGTTTTTCCGATTCTCATTTTTCCAGGGAATGAAAAGGTCGTACTGAATTATGTACGCTTCTTCTATACAATCAAACGGTATCAAGTATTTTCAGTCATCTATTACAGTTCCAAATATTTGTACCGTTGCGTAAAATTCGAGCAGTATTTTGAATAATGCACTTAAAGAACTCAGGAAATATGGGAATGACAGCATCATTTTATTGCATCTACATGTAATCCTTTGGGATATAAATAAGTGTTGTCTCCAGGAATCTAATTATAATTCATCAAAATAATTACCTGGCTCTAAAGTGCTCAAACTTTCCGGTGTGGAAAACTCTCCTTCACCGGCCCCATTGACTGCGGCCACCTCCACCTCATAGCCCGTGCAAGCGAAAATATTTTCCGTGATATTCACTTGTGTTAAGGACCCATCAGCAGACTTTTGGAGGGTCTGATTGTTATCTCCAGTGATTAAAATTGTATAGCTTTGTATCAAACCGTTCGCCTCCTCAGGCGGCGTCCATTCCACAAAGACTGAAGAAGCCGTGGTAGAAATCCTGGTAATTGCAGGAGCGCTGCTTTCTGTTGAAAGCAGTATTTATTCGTCCTAAGATTAACATAAATTACGATGAACATTGGATAAACGAGAAAGAAATTTAGCATATGCCAAAGTACTCCAAACACTCGAAAATTTTAATAGCTATAGGGATTATCTATTTTATACAATTTTTCCAAATAATTTATTTTTTAAATTACTACAACTCCTTAGGGACTATAACTTATGGTTTTTTTCTTAAATATAGCAAGCCCTAAAAAGTAAACTAACTTGTGTCGCTAGAATTGACGTGGCATTCATCCGTGATATTCTGATCTTCGGTTGCTACAATGAAATGGTAGACCGTCCCTGGTAGGAAGTCCGTCTCGGGAAGGTCAAAGTAATTCTCTGTCACTGAAGTCTCGTTACTCCAATTTTCGTTTTTCCAGGGAATAACTATATCGTACTGAACTTTATACGAGTACTCTTCACAATCACGATAAATAGGGGTCCACTGAGTGTAAATTCCTGATGAGCTGACATTGCAAACCAAGCTTAAGTTCGAACTCTCTGAAATATAAAGAAATGCACAGCGTACGAATCATAAAATATTTCAGACTTCAGAAATGTGTCATGAAGATCTGATGTACGTTTTCATTCAACCACGTTTTTTGCGTCGTAAAATGATTTTTTTTTCTATATCAGTTAAGTCTCGGGGATAATGTTTAACATAGGGAACGAATGCAAAAAATTTTGAGAGTAGTGGAAGAATGTGAAAAGTATGCGAGAGTTAGTAATTCACACTTGCAGGAAAGAAGTTTCCAAGGAAGTATCGCAATTCGTACCTTGACAAAGGAAGGTTTGAAACCGTAAAAAATTCATTGAGTGCTAGTATCCAAGTTAGGTTGGAATATTATTTAAAGATATCTCTATATTGCTTCTTTATTTACATGCTAATAGCCATGTACACGAGTCGATATCATAGGAAATTAGTGACGAATATCTTCAAAAAAAATAAAAGAAAAAACAAATTGAGATTGCAGCTTTTACATATATTTGCGGCTTATTTACTGAAAGCCGCGTACATATAACTGCGTATATTTTTATGTGACGGCGTATATTTTTAGTGGCGTATATAACGGCTATGATTTGATATCTACTAAAATAAGATTCACAAGATATTTCATTAGGAAAAAGTGATCATATTCTCACCTCCTATCTCGATAAGATGCGTGACCACATCGCTTGGGGGTCCATTACCAGCTCCGTTAACCGCCACCACTTCGACGGAGTAGCTGACGCAAGTTTCGAGTCCTGTTGCTTCGTAAAACGTATCAGGGGCATTTACTTCAACTGAAATGTTCTCACTGGAGTTGTTATTAATGATTACGATGTAATTGGTAATGATGCCATTCGCTGCTACTGGTGCGTCCCACTCAACTAGGAAGGGGGACTGGTCGTTTTCAGTGACCGTCACGTTCTCAGGTGCACCTGGCTCTGAGTTTTTGGTTATCAAAATAAATAATTAACAATCAAGGAGAATAGTTGTTACATAAGTTTCTTTTCAGTAATAAAATATAAATTGGTTATGAAAATGAATAATAAATAAAGCACTTATGCTGCTGGGATGTGGCAAACAGAGCAAATATGCTCCCTATATAGTGCATATATGATCACGCAGAGCATTTCAAATATTTTCAAAGACAATTGACAAACAATTTACTTCAACTTCAAATAAATGAAGGAAAATCAACAAATAAAATTGCATAAGAAGCAGAGATAAGTAACGGTGATATTTACAATACAAGCATAAAAAAAGACTGCCTCCCCTGCTCAATGCTCAAGTACAGCGATATTCGTATCAGTCTTGAAAAGTTGTATGAATAATGATTAAATTTTTGAACAAAGACCTCCATTTATCTAAATTATTTTTTTTTTGCAAACAATAATGTATCTAATTACCTTTTTCAGGTGATGTGCAGCTAATATAGGCGTCGTCACTAGTGGCATTATTGTAGACGGCAGACACGGTGAACGAGTAATCGGCGTACGCCAAGTAATCGTAAAATTCTATTTCTGTTTCTTTGGTAGTAATTGAAGCGTTGTCTGATTCTGAACTCCAAAGACTCTCGGCCGTCCAGGCAACACTGAACTCCAAAGGTTTACATTGGAGGTCATCCATTGGGTTTTTCCATGACAAAATCAAAACATCTTGAATATTATTACAGAACAGTTGCTTCGGAGGCAGGGTTTCTACACGAAGAAGAGAACTTTTTTTAGTAATAATTAGAAATGTAAAAACGTATAATGTACCTCCCTACTTGGTGCTCGAGTACAGCGATATTCGTATCAATCCTGGAAATTTGTATGAATTGTGATTAAACTTTTGAACAAAGACCTCCATCTATCTATTTAATTTTTTTGCAAACAATAATGCTATGGAATTACCTCTTTCAGGTGATGTGCAGTCAATATAGGCGTCTTCACTGGTGGCATTATTGTAGACGGCAGACACGGTGAACGAGTAATCAGCGTACGCCAAGTAGTCGTAAAATTCTATTTTCGTTTCTTTGGCAGTAGTTGAAGAGTTGTCTGATTCTGAATTCCAAAGACTCTCGGCCGTCCAGGCAACACTGAACTCCAAAGGTTTACATTGAAGGTCATCCATTGGGTTTTTCCATGACAAAGTCCAAACATCTTGACTTATATTACAGGACAGTTGCTGCGGAGGCAGAGTTTCTACACGAAGAAGAGAACTTCTTTTAGTAATAATTAGAAATGTAAAAACGTATAATGTAAACGTGCTCTCATGTAAGACTTTTTTTAAAGATATGTTTTATTAGACATCGTCAATCGAGTGTCTTATGCATTGCAATTAAACTCATTTTGAGAGACTGCAAGCAAGAATATATAAAGATATTTAACTATCTTATTGAGCAAACCTCAAATTTTTATTTTGAACTATCGTACGGCACTGAGATTTTAGTAATTTCATATTAGGAAATGATGTTTCAATGCGTAATTTTATAGGTTTTCTCCAATCAAAAGATACCCGAAACTACTATTGCAACAAGAAATATCGGCCCCGTTTTCTCTTTTAATTTTTTGGACAAAGTCTGTGAATTGTAGAAATTACGAGAGAGTTTTAGACCAAGCTAAATTAAATACTCATAGTTTTTATATTAATTTAAATCACGATATAAATCAAGTTGTAAAACAATTAAGAAACCTTCAGAAGTATTATAACTCTATATGAAAGCCTACAAAAAATATAGCACTCAAATACACACTATTATTTTTGATATTTAACATCTGTATCCTTCTTAGGCTCCTAAGTGTAGCAATAAAACAAAGAAGAGATGTCACTCGATATGGAACCTGAGCATAATTAAAATAATTATTCTTATAAATAAAAGATTCTTCAAACTAACCATCAGGTAATGTGTATTCACTTTTTAAAGAGCCTTCGTAATAATACCCGTTCGGATCAAATCCCAAAGGAATTATGGTGAGCTCCAGGTCGTATGACGTGCAGGCATCCAAACCAGTGATGTCGTAGAGCACCATGGTCGTATTTTCCTTTTTATTTTCAAATTGGTCCACGAAATTTTCTGTCTCATCAAAATCCCCTTTGTACCATAAATCATTGTCTTCCAAACTAGTGTGTAGATTCGTCGAGGTCACTTGGAGATTTTCGTTTATTTTTTGATTGGTATGCAAACAGTCTCTTGTCTCCGATGATGATCCGTGATTTATTTTCACAAAGCAATACTGTACTCTTTCACCTGCATATACTTCCCACTGGACTTCCAGTGCTGTCTCATAATATGTCCTTACTGTGAAGTCTGGGGAAAAAAAATAATTTAGGGGGGTCTGGGGGATATTTCCTTCCAATAATTTAGTACCATTAATTTCGGGTGTCATGCTTCAAAGTCATGATTAGAGGAATGGAAATAATAACATAATAAAAAATATTTATTAAAGTCAAACCTTCAAAGCATATAAACACTAAATATATTGTACTTGATCAGCTCGCAAATGAAAACTTGAGCCTCAAAACTTCAATTATTTCCATGGCGTCATATATCAAACGGGAAATTATTTTATCGTAAAAATTTTGATGCCAAATAACGTCTTACTTGCATCTATGACATTCGCTTTTGTAAGCCCAGCGGTTACGCCTGAAGAGAGATGAGTTGCTTCCTATATACGGGGAAATATGAGTGAGAAGTATGAATAGTACATATTTTTAGATCAGAAGCTCGAGTAAATTTTATATGAACTAGATGGTGCCATCTCATCCATGCAATATCGTCCAATAATTGTTGCGGCCTCAACATAGAAATTTGATATAAAATCATAAAAAACGTTTCGGAATTTTTGATGGTTTAATATTTGGAATTATGAACAAAATTAAAATTCGTATCTATAATTTTTATGTAGTGCCTTTTGTCATCAATATAACTAATATCAAGGCAGCTAGATATATAAGGATCCAGTGAAAAATTTTATAGAAAAAATAAAATCATGACAAAAAATCACCATCATACATCATATATTCAAGGGATATGTCCAAATATAGGTCAAATATTCATAGGTGATAACTAAAATTACGAGCAAAGTTACATGAAAAATTTCGTGCAATTTAAATTGAAGGCCAATACGGACAAAAAGATTGTTTTGGTGCGACGAAAAGAACTAATATAAAGTTCAGGTTTCTATCCATTTAATATTCGGTAAAGAGACAAACGACTGCTACTATAAGAGAAGCTCCAATAATAAATCGAATTCGAGAAATAGCGTCTAAAAAAATTCAGCTGTAAATGCGACTATAATGCGACGGCAAAAAAATATCGTAACGGCGACTTCCAATTTTTTGTTTTGAATGCATTATTGTCCGTAACTGATTAAGCTGCATAATTTATTTCACATGTTATACAAAAATATTTTGTTTGTCAGTCATACGCTTCTATAAATATGACTGCTTTCCGATTAAAGAATAGAAATTTGAATACTTTTGCTGCGTTTTCACGGCATACAAGTGGTGTCTGTTCATTCATTCTCTTCGGATTATTCATTCAAGAAATCTATATTTCGTACTCACAACATTCTTATTATTTGTGATATATTATAAATACGTCACTGTGGTTACGGTTACCTGACACGTTAATACGTACCTTTTTCGTGTCGTCGTTGATGTACGAGTGAACTTTCAAGCACAGGGTTAGCAAAATTATCATAGTCTTTAGGTTGGAAACCATTATCCATAAGCCTGTTTTACGTTATGTAAATGAGAATAAGTATACCATGAGATTTATCCAAAAATCTCAACCAGCTTCTAATCCGGTCTAACTTTTATTTCCGTGATTAATTTCTTAATGAATGTAATACATGCAGTTACATTTCGAAAACAGGTTAACGTGCAATTAGGTGATGCCAGTACTTTTACAGCTTGTAAAAAGAACATTCAAGCCGTGAATTAAAACTATTTCTCAGAAACTTTCAGTCTTTTACAATTTTATGACGTCTAACCGAGCAATTGAGTAGTTATTTCAGTTCTGGTAAAATGAAGTAAAATGTTGAATCTGCACACGTTGGTAGGTGTCGGGCATGGTCGTGATAATGAATTATATTTATGTGCACAAAAGAATTATATAGAATGTTAGATCTAGAGTGTGTAAGAACTCTCTTTGTACGTGTATATTCATGTGTGCAAAAATTTCTTGGGTATTTCAATGGTTAGATTTCTGGCAACATAAAATTCAA
>NW_025933770.1:0-3479 GCF_000764305.2 Hyalella azteca
CTGTACCAAAAATATTCAATTTATTGGAACCTAATACGCACTAAAGGCAACAAGTTTATATACCAATTTGTCATTCATAGTACATTTATACTAAACCATGAATAACAATACCTCAATATAAATTAAAGACTGCCACTCAATATATTTATTTAAATATATGGAAAAATAAAAAAAAATCGAAATAAAAAAATCATGATTTTTTTATAAAAAAATCAAGTGATTTAATCACATGATTTAATCATTTTGATTTAATCATTGCCAACCCTGTAACTTGCTGAAAGCGGCAGAGACTACATCCCTTCAAGGATGTAAACCAGCAAGCCAATGAGCTGCAAGCAGCCAAAACAATGGTCGTAACCCACACACTAAACCCCAAAATATTTCTATTCCATGCAGCCTAGCCCCTTCACCACTTTTGATAAAGAACACCCTGCGCCGCAGAGCTATCAGTACACTGCTGCCTCTCCGTTCTTCTAAAGGCTATTCTCCTGCCTGTCAGTTCTTCTGGAGGCTAAGCCTCCACGCTTACCCCCTGCTCCCCCTCTTTTTGGTACCAGCTGGTGGAAGAATTCTAACCTAACCTAACCTAACCCTTTTGCGGAAAGGTGGAGAGAAGGAGGTAAGTGTGGAGGAAGAAGATGCTGGTGAACGTCAGGGCTGGGCTCACGCCTGCAAAGTGGGTAAGGTGATGCAACAGTCCGATGCGGGGCCGTTCCCATTTCTGGCAGTCTGATGCGGCCAGCAGACTCTGTGGCTTACGGCATTTGTAAGAAGTGATGGTATGGGCTTAAATCATTGGTGTAGGAGCTATTGGGCATAATCAGTTTGGAGTATCAGCTTGTGGGCTGAGGCATTGCTTGTTTCAAGCTGGTGTGGCAAGATGTGGCAAATAAGAACAGCTGCATAGGCCATAGGTGTTAGACTGACTATTTCTATTGCATTTAGAGGGTTGGCATTGGCTCTTAAATCACTAAATCAGCCCAAGAGCCAATGCCAATGCAACAGCCAACCCTCTACATGCAATAGAAATAGTCATCCCAACACCTATGGCCTATGCAGCTGTTCTTCTTGCCTCATCTTGCTACACCAGCTTGAAACAAGCAATGCCTCAGCCCACAAGCTGATACTCTAAACGGATTACGCCCAATAGCTCCTACACCAATGATTTAAGCCCATATCATCACTTCTTACAAATGCCGTAAGCCACAGGGTTCGCAGACAGCACCAGGCTGCCATAAATGGGAACGGCCCCACACCGGACTGTCACATCACCTTACACACTTTGCAGGCATCAGCCCAGGCCCAGCCCTGACGTTCAGTCGTTCACCAGCATCTTCTTCCTCCACACTTACCCCCTTCTCTCCACCTTACTGCAAAAGGGTTAGGTTAGAATTCTTCTGCATGCTGGTACCAAAAGGAGGGGAAGCCCTGGAGCAGGGTGTAAGCGTGGAGGTTTAGCCTCCAGAACCAGAAGAATGGACAGGCAGGGGAATAGCCTCCAGAAGAACGGAAAGGCAGGGGAATAGCCTTTAGAAGAACGGACAGGCTGGAGAGGTAGCAGTGTAGTGATAGTTCTGTGGCACAGGGCGTTCTTTATCAGAAGTGGTTAAGGGCCATACCCAGGATGGTGCCGTTTTCCACGGATTAATCCGGCGCAAATGAGGCTCCAAGCCCTTCTACTGGCGTACAACGTGGCGTACAAAGAGCTAAAATAACGTTATTGGCACACACGCCCGGCGTACGTCCGCATCTGGCTTGTCTCAACGTACGTCTGCATCTGGGTGATCTGGCTTGTCCCGACGNGAGAGGTAAGCATTTTATGAGCAGCATTGTCAGTCGGACGGACAAGTAAAACACAGTCATCATTTTGCTCTCTTCTCGATGTTGGAACATTGTCAACCTGAGCAGGCAGAACAGGTTCCTTAGTACCAGCATCCTTCTGCACGATTGCCACTGGCACCGGCAGAACTCGGTGGGTAGCTTCAACAGCTTTCTTTGGTGCAATTTCAGAGGTCATATCCTTAGATGCCTTCCTTTTCCGATTTCCTTGATTAGCAGACTCGATGTTATCATTTTCTTCCACTGCCCTCAGCTCCTGATCCCATTCTCCATCGGCCAAGATTGAGGCTATTTGTGACGCAGTCAAGTTGCCCTCCGATTGTTGGGAGTTGGCGGGAGGTCCGGGAGCGTCATAGCCTTCTCTAGACGTCATTGCTAGAGAGGTTCTTTCTAGCTTCTTGATTCCAATGATCCAATCGTTAATCTTTTATCACTTTATGTTTCAATTGTATAAAGTAATATTACCGTTACTTTGTATGAAAATTCTTTGCTTCTTCAAATTTAAGTACAACCACAGGAATGTCTGTCACCGGTCAAAGCTGACGAAATACTCTCTTTCATGTCAGGTCTGGGGATCCCCGGGCCAAGTGAGTAGTGACTAAAACCCGGACCCGGACCCATGTATTCGGGTCACAGAAAAGTTCATTTTTCGATTGAACTAATCGATGGAGAATGTTCTGAAACGTCCAGAAGGCATAAAACTTTTGTACCAATTTTTTTTTCTAAATTTACTTAGAAAAATTTCATTTCAGGTCCAGCGGACCCCGGACCCATGTATTGGGACCAAAGAAAAGTTCTTTTTTTTTTTGATCGAACTAATCGATTGAGAATGTTCTGAAACGTCCACGGCGGACCTGACAAGTAATCTGAAGTAAATAACTCACTATCGACTAGTGAATAATAGCTATTTAATCAGAATAATCAATTATACGTCAAAATATATCGAAAAATTAAACTATGTCAAGTCCGGCAGCTTAAAATAAATAAATAATAAATTTGATACAGCTTTCACAAATTAAACTTACCCAGTTCTGTGAATGTATTTCATCTAGTGCATAAGATGTCAGAACGAGCTGAATTATGTTGTGAAAATACTTATGTAGATTAAATTAGGAAAACATTTATATCATCTTGATATCATCCACTTCTAGTTTTTAATTTAACATATGTACACTGTATAAACGCAGCCGATCTCATTAATTATTACGAAATGTGAGCACAGCAATCTGCCTAGTTGCCTCAAACAGCGTTTGTTTCCCTCATTTGATACCCACATTGTTTTCAGAAAATTTTCCATTGGCCTTGATTGTTTGATTTTTCTTAAAGCTGTAGCGAGCGACCATGTATATATATATTTCCTCCAGTTACCCCGTAACTCATTTTCGAGGAACATTGCTAGCCTAGTGAATTTTAGCAGAGTTACCCATTAACTCTAACTCAACATTATTATCCATGTGATTGCTTTAAGCACCATCATCAATTAGCAACTGCAGTTGATATTCTGTTATATATTATTTGGCTACATATTAATATTATTAACACCGACCTAGGATATTACAACGTCATGTAACTCCAGTTGTCGTAATCATTTGCATATCTGTAATACCGTTCGTAATCTGGCCTCCGGACCTTGACCCACT
>NW_025933771.1:0-470 GCF_000764305.2 Hyalella azteca
GGGTGGCATCACCATGTCTGAGTCGGACGAAGACGTGGACTCTTCCCCTTTGCCAGCCTCAAATTCACTTGATAAAAAACCATCAAACGATGCAGTTAGCCAATCTGTAACTGTGATTGAAGAGTCCAGTAGTGGCTGACTCAGCCTGACTGGCTGTGCCTGTACGCTGTAGTGGCAGTACGCACTGCAGGGGCCGGGGCGGGGCCCACGCAGTAGTGCCAATAGTACGAACTGCACACCTGATTCCTGAAAGCTGAAACCCCTGAATTATCACCATTGATACTTGATAGATTATCAATCTTCTCCGGCTTCCTCTTTTAGGAGGACCAAACTGCCCAGAGATGCTAAGATAAGTAACTTTGAGGGTTTTGCCTGCTCCTAGTTCTAACCACTATGCAGAGGGTGGATGCAGCGTCGGCAATATATGGATTTTTAAGCCCAAAGCGTCGCCGGCCATTTTAAAGATGCGT
>NW_025933772.1:0-533 GCF_000764305.2 Hyalella azteca
AGAGATTTCATGACGCATTGGCAGAAGTTCTTTCTCTATCTTGGAGTTTCCACCCTGCTTGGTGCTTTGGCCCATGCCCTTTTTCAGCGTGAACATTCCTTGTTTTATAATTTCGTGTGGATAATTATGCAAATGACGGCCGGCATTTCAATATTTTACGGACAGCGGGCCGCTTTTGGACAAATAAAAAATCTTCGTGTTAGACATTTAATGTTGTCATTGGCCAAAATTCAGCTGGCTGTTTTTCTTCCTGCAGTTTTGTATTTCTTCGATTTTAGGGTGGTGGCCTTTACCTCTCTCATCGCCATGACCCAAATAGTTTTTGTGTTTTTTCCCTCCAAACCCGAGAATTGGCTGTACAAATTTTACCTAACTTTCGGATTCATTATCTCGTTTTTGACAATTTATGTGCATAGTCAGAAGCTTTCGTTTTCTAGGTGGTTCAATCACAACGATATCTCACATGTGATTATGTTCGTAAGTATTTTCTTTATATTCAAAGGCCTAAAGCATCAAAATAGAAGTCATCAGGT
>NW_025933773.1:0-2532 GCF_000764305.2 Hyalella azteca
GTCCTTCACGAATATATTATTTTCCAGGGTTAGGTAAGATTAGGATAGGTTAGGTTAGGTTTAAGTTTAGGTTAGGTTATTATGTTATTATTATATATATTATTATATTATTAATATATGAACTCTTTAGGTTAGGTTAGGGTAGGTTTAGGTTTAGGTTAGGATATGATTTTTCACCTCATTGAACTGCAAAAATTTTGACTTGGTTATAAATTGCGTTTTACATTCAATACATTTTTCAATAGGTGTATTTAAATACTAAATTAAAAGATTATGAGGCAGTTTATTCATACATGGAATCCCGTTATTATGTTAGGTTAGTTACACTTGTAAATCTACCGTAAAAATAGATTGGTTACTCCTGCAACTAAACCGTTTTAATAAGCAAGTTACCCATGCAACTGTTCCGTTAGAATAAGATAGTTATAAAGGTAATCCATCTTTAGCATAGCCTAGTTACCCATGCAACTCATGCGTTAGAATAAATTAGTTAGCCATGCAGCCTTATAATTTGATTAAGTTAGTTACAAATGCAATTATGTTGTCAGAATAAGTTAGTTATCCATGCAACCATGTTGTTAGAATAAAATTGTTTCCTATGCAGCCCTATAATTAGAATGAGCTAGTAACCCAGGCAACTATGTTGTTAGAATAAATTAGCTACCCATGTAACGCAATAATTATAATGAGTTAGTTACCCCGGCAACTCCCCGTTTTAGTAAGTTAGTTATCCATGCAACCTCATCATCTTATATGAATCACCGCAACGACTAAGTACCGAAGCTGTATATTTAACGATGGGTCGTTAAATTTAATAATAACTAGTTCATTATTAAAAGATTAAATACTATTAGAAGCAGAAACATTATTAGTTGAAATTATTGAAAATATATGATAGCTTAAATTTTTACGATCAGTTCAAAAATTTGGCAAGTATGATTATTAAAATGATTTTAATACAATTTTATTATTCAATTAAATAGTCGATTTTGAGCAAAATATCTATAATAGTAAGCGATTGATTGTTGATTGTGTGATTAAATGTTCATCCTGTCATTATTTTGTTCAATCTAACGATGATTTGTCATAATGTTAATAATAATAATACATAATGATGGCATAATTGATTATATTTATTGATTTAATTATGAAATATTCAAACTATTCGATAATTCGGATATTTCTCGCAATGTAAATTTGTAAAAAGGCTACTGAAGATATTGATTTAACTATAATTTTTAATAATGTTGATTTATCGATAAAGCCTTACACAAAGAGGTTGTTAGGTTGAATTCTTATGAATTCAATATTTAAATTTTATTCAAAAATGTGTTAGCGAAACACCGCAATGTATGGACGAACGTTGCACATTTCGGGGGTATGATGTTGGATGGGGATGTGATGTGAAGGTATGTGATGTAATGTGAAGGAATTAGATGTAATGTTAAGGAATTAGATGTTATGTGAAGGAATGTGATGTTATGTGAAGGAATGTGATGTTATGTGAAGGAATGTGATGTAATGTGAAGGAATGTGATGTGATGTGAAGGAATGTGATGTAATGTGAAGGAATGTGATGTAATGTGAAGGAATGTGATGTAATGTGAAGGAATGTGATGTAATGTGAAGGAATGTGAATAATAATAATACATAATGATGGTAAAATTGATGATCTAATGATCTAAATTGATGATCTAATTATGAAATGTTCAAACTATTCGATAATTCGGATAGATCTCGCAATGTAAATTTGTATAAAGGTAAACAAAAATATATTGATTGAACTATAATTGTTAAGATTGTTGATTTATCGATAAAGCCTAACACAAAGAGGTAGTTAGGTTGAATTCCTATGAATTCAATCTTTAAATTTTATTCAAAATGAAAAAACATTCAAAAATTTAAATTTAAATTTAAAAAATATTCAAAATGAATTAATGTGTTAGCAAAACACCGCGATGTATAAGCGAGCATTGCACATTTCGGGGGTATGATGTAGGATGGGGAGGTATGCAATGTGAAGGAATGTGATGTGATGTGAAAAATGTGATGTTATGTGAAAAAATGTGATGTACCGGTAATGTGAAAGAATGTGATGTTATGTGAAAAAATGTGATGTACCGGTAATGTGAAGGAATGTGATGTAATGTGAAGGAATGTGAAGGAATGTGATGTAATGTGAAGGAATGTGATGGAATGTGAAGGAATGTGATGTAATGTGAAGGAATGTGATGTAATGTGAAGGAATGTGATGTTATGTGAAGGAATGTGATGGAATGTGAAGGAATGTGATGTAATATGAAGAAATGTGATGTAATGTGAAGAAATGTGATGTAATGTGAAGGAATGTGAAGGAATGTGAAGGAATGTGAAGGAATGTGATGTAATGTGAAGGAATGTGAAGGAATGTGAAGGAATGTGATGTAATGTGAAGGAATGTGATGTAATGTGAAGGAATGTGATGTTATGTGAATGAATGTGACGTAATGTGAAGGAATGTGATGTAATGTGAAGGAATGTGATGTAATGTGA
>NW_025933773.1:3474-4992 GCF_000764305.2 Hyalella azteca
GACATTCATGTGGCGACATTCATGTGGCGACATTCATGTGGCGACATTCATGTGGCGACATTCATGTGGCGACATTCATGTGGCAACATTCATGTGGCGACATTCATGTGGCGAAGGAAAAAATTTATATTTTGGACAGAATTTAATCGAAAATGTAACGTAATATTTTTTTGATTGGTAAAAAAAAGCTATATGCTTTAATTAAATAAATTAATTAAATTGCACCAAACGTTTAAATGTTTTGTGCAAATTATTTTATTTTGAATGGCTGCATTATTTATAAAGAAAAAAGGCGACTTTTGTGATATGGCGACCATAGTGTCTTTAACGGTCTAAATTGAATGCATATTTCTAGCTTTTTATTTATAGCGTACGTAGACTAATATATATACAATTAGTGTTATTTGTATGGTCCCAATATATAATAGTGTTTCTTGTATATTAATAACATATTAAACTTTATTTATAAATGGTACATTACTTACCCAGCAAGATGGCGCACAAATAAGCTATGGGAAACATTTTCCCGCAATTAAAGTTTGGGTTCAGCGAACGATTTTGACACTTTAGAAATCGTTCGTAATTTTTTTTATATGATTTAATAAATATTTTTAGTAAAGCGAATGCCTTAAAAATGATAGGCAATTATTTATTTCAGATTTAACGAGTTTTGTTTATTAATGGGAGATAGAAATGCAATTCAAAAGCCTAATAACCGGCTCGTTAGAAGCGCCGGGCGGGACAAAAAAAATGAACAACCTCTCCCTCTGACGTCCGCGCGCGCACTGACTGGCCCGCCTCGCCGGGGTTGTGAACTCGCAATCCTTTTCCGCAGAACCAGAAAAAAAATTCTTTTAAAATATGTGAAGGAAAAAAAAAACCGGAGGGGAAAGGAGTGGGGGATGACGAGGGGTTTGGGGAAGAAGATGTGCTTAAAAAAGAACCTCTCGACCGAGAGGATGTTTCGCAAATCTGGTTTTGTATGCAAGTCGTCGAAGGATTTTTTTTTTGCTCAGGCCGTTGGCTTCAGAAAAAGAATTCGGGGCTGGCGGAGGCGCGAGGTGGAGGGGCTGGCGGAGGCGCGAGGTCCTCGAGGCGCTGCGGTTACTGTATTATTTGCTGCCAGGAATGCATGGAGTCGGGGGTTGATTTAACCCATATTAACGTAGAGGATTAAACGCGATAAATGGATTAATTAATTATATTTAATGGCTTAAACGCGATAAATGGATTAAGTAATTATATTTAATTTGTAATTAGTGATTATATTTAATTTGCAACTAATGATTATATTTAATTATTAATTATAATTAATTAGTGTTTTGGGTTAAGCCATTACTGTTTAAATCTCCAATTATTGAATAATAATAAGGCCAAACAAGCATGCAACAAACACGCAAAAAACACGCAACAAACACACAACAAACACGCAACAAACACGCAACAAACACGCAACAAACACGCAACAAACACGCAACAAACACGCAACAAACACGCAACAAACACGCAACAAACACG
>NW_025933773.1:5716-6011 GCF_000764305.2 Hyalella azteca
CACTTACGACCACCGCACCACTTACGACCACCGCACCACTTACGACCACCGCACCACTTACGACCACCGCACCACTTACGACCTATGTTGTATCCTAGATACGGGCTGCCATAGCCCCTGTGTTTGCCACAACACACAAAACTACACAGAAAAAACAGTTTTGCTGATGTGTAGTCTATTACTACACGCTTAATTTATACATCTGTATTGTATGAATAGCATCTGTATTGTATGAATAATAACATGTGTATATTCGGGAAATTCATACAAATTTTTTGTGTGAATAATTTTTTTA
>NW_025933774.1:0-326 GCF_000764305.2 Hyalella azteca
CATGCATATCTGTCATTTATATGCGTGTGATGTCATGCATATCTGTCATATATATGCGTGTGATGTCATGCATATCTGTCATATATATGCGTGTGGTGTCATGCATATCTGTCATATATATGCGCACCAAGTATTGCATTTAAAGTGAGAATGAACAATGTACAGAGTATCCCTTCTAAAATGTCCCCGACTTTAATTTTAATGGATTATATCTCCGCTTCTAATTAATACGAATTGATTTGAATCGTTCGATAGTTATTTGGAATACATTCTTAGGGGAAAAAACATACATTATTAAAAGAATATGAAATTGTTAATTAATTACT
>NW_025933775.1:0-82288 GCF_000764305.2 Hyalella azteca
CATAATTTAAATCACTTTTCCTGTTAAGTTTGTGTACTTACATACATTAAAATACGATTTTTCAAGTGTACGAATATTTATTTCCCCCCGCTGTAGCTGAATAAGTATGAAAAAATTAGATTGATATTTCATTTACGAGCGGAGTTATAACGACTATACGTAGTGATAGATTCATATAGGGATCCAGCCAAGCCTGCCTGAGGGCTCGCGGTTCTCAATCGCAACCTTAAGCTGTACCATGTCGCATAGTTAATATCGTAAATATGACGATGCTCGTGAACCTTGGCGATAGCTATCACAAATAACTAAGATAAGATAATCATCATCGTAAGCCAGTTAGTCATGGCCAGTCCATACCTATAAAATGTTCCGATGATTCTACAATAGTTTTAAGCCCCGGTAATAATAAATAATATTATTCTGTACTTCATTAATAAGAGTAAGCTAAAAACCTTCCCACGCGACTTCTGGCAACATCGGCGATCGAGCTCGAGATATGAGACGAGAAGAAACTAAACGTCTCTCTTTTATTATATATAAAAAAATTCCTATTTAATCAGTTTCTTGGTTCCTATAGTTTTTTTATCTCATTGACTGTGACTTCGTTGCCCGCCATTGAAAGAACTGCATGAAATGAAACACATTAGCGGAACGGGAAGCGGCCTCGGCCCGCGGGAGTACCTCCCTGAAGTTCAAGCTAAAATATTATTGATCCCACACCAAGAATAGATAAGTTGAAGAGTATCTCGACAGACAAGGCTGTGGGATTCGTGGTTATTTTTTACGGTGGTTATTAGAAACTAAGAGCGTTTTCCAGCTAACGCTACGCAATTAGTGTTAAAAGGTTTCTGCAGTATCTTGTTTCCTGCATTCTGATTGGCGCCAACAGAGACGGTGCAAAAGTCTCTTGTTTCCTGCGTTCTGATTGGTTCTCCAATCACGTGACCGTCGGTCATGCGATTGGAGGACCAATCACGTGAGCTCGGTCACCGGGCTGGCGGGCTCTGTTGTATTCGAAACTATTTGATGTGCAGTGGCAGCCTTCCCTCTTAAGCGTGCAATTTCTACATCGCCATGCGTGGAATTTGGAAAGTAAATTTCATGAATTGTGGTTAAAAATGGAATCTTATCGTGACTGGCTTGTTCGCCATCCCAAGCATGAAGGTATGGCGATATGTACATTGTGATCGAAAGACTTCGATCATCGATGTGTCAAATATGGTGGAACTGGGGAAGCAGCTTTGAAAAGCCATTTAAAAGGCAGCAAACACACCAAGTTAGCTAAGCAACACAGTGAAGCAAAAAGCAAAGCGCAGTTACGCGTTTCTGATTTGTGTTTTGCTGACAACAATGCAACTGCAGTTTCTTGCATCAAAAGTGTATCAGGGAATAGTCCGTTGCACAAGTCAGCAGTGAGTCAGCACGCATCAGCACTGCAATGTCTACACTCACTCTACAGTCTACTGCCAGTCTGCCACTGTGATTATACTGCAAGTTGCAGAGCAGGCGTGTACCTATCCACTGCCAAAGCCAACTCCAATCGCAAACTGACCAGCTTTGTAACAAAAGATGTTCTGACGACTGAAATTTGGTGGGGCTGTCCGCTGTAATTGATTCAAATGGTCACAACTCACATCTCACTTTTCTTTTACAAGCAACATTCAACATTGGCATAAGTGTTTTATTCTGCTGCATGTTCCCTGACAGTTCAATAGCTAGCGAGTTTTCATTTAGCAAAACCAAGGGAAGATATACCTAGGTATCAGCATATCACCACTTTTAGCTTGGGACCTTACTTTTTGGACATGCTGAAGCAAAATGCTCACGCTGCTGATAACTTTGTGCTGCCTTTTCTTTTAATGATTTTCAGATTTATATAATTTTTGTTCCTCTGAGTCTGTGTCTGCCTGCTCTATGCATTTACACGTTTGCTAGCCTAGTTATCAACTTTAGGAGATGATAGAATATGCAAGGGCAGCACGGAGCTGCACGGTTACTCTCAGTCATGCTAAACCTGTCCTATACGACTAATAGCTACGAGTCCTGGAAAATCATACTGATTTTTTTCTCAATATCGGTTTGCACCCTGACTTAATGCTTTCTCAGACTTTGACTGCAATGCAAGGCCCAAGCATAATGAATGGTCTGGAAATATCTTGCCATAAAATACTAATATTAAATGTGCTTAAATTATGTTCATCTTGATTGCTTGTGCTTCCTTTGTAGGTATGTGTTATAATAGATGCATAAAAGAGCAATCAAGATGTTTTTTACCATCTAAATAGTAAGCTTTCAATGTCAAAATCAGCAAATTTTGTGTACCTTAAGGCCCTGATTGAAAGCCGAGAGGCTTCGAACAGGCTCGGCTCTTCCCTAAGCGTTTCTTCACTAATTAGGATAGACTTTACTCCACTCGCAAATGAGATGGTGATATGGATTTTTCCATACTTACCCAGCTATTTATTTATAAGCGTCGACCAGTAACAAAAAATAGGTATGTAAACTTTGTATTAAAAGAGTTTTAATGAGAGGAAATTTCAAGAAACTTTGAATATTATTGTTCATCAAGTCTGCGAATTTTACACTTTTTTCGAGATATAAACAGGTTGTAATTTTTATTGTCAATTGAATGGTATATTCGGCATTCCTTGATCAGCTTCCTTGTTATAGATATTTTCCACCAAAAAATATTTCTGATCGAGTCTGCTGATACGCGGAGGGAAAATCCCGCATACTAGCTGCTCAAATGGAGACGTTGTGCAATGTTTGAGGGGAAAGAGACGTCGTAAATTACTCCAACTGTCAGTTCACAACGGGTGGCATGGTAAAGGCAAAGTCAATGATGGGCGAAGAATAATACGTGGCCAGTGGTCGGCCTATCCAATTAGTTATAGCCGACCATTGGCCATTCCTCGGCCACCTGAAAGCGACCAGTTACCGCAAAGAAGGGTCTGGCTAGGATATCATATTACAAAGAGTACAAGCTCAAGGGTAGCAACTGGCCGAGCTTTGGGCAGATCAAGGATTTTACACGATGGTCGCGAAAACCTTGCTCTCAGACTTCGCTGCATTTTGACTACAAGACTTAAGCTGGCAAGGCCCCATATATACCGTGAAATGGGGTAACTTTGACCACTTTTTTTCAAAATGATGCCATTTTTTTACTAGATAAGTTAAACTTAAATTGAAACATGCAAATACAGGTCTATACTCTAGCTTTACTCACCATAAATTGCTGGCTCCTGCCTTTCATAGTTTTGATGTAATTTCTTTGTTACCCCAGCTCTTGGGGTTTCTTTGACCGGGTGGTAAAATCAATTTTATTTTTTGGTAAAATAACTCCAGGTTGTGGTGCATTATAGTAGAACTCTTCTAGTTACATATGCAAAAGACAAATTTTAGGAAAGTGTCATAGTTTGCAAATGGGGGAGTGGTCAAAGTTACCCTGCCAGTCAAAGTAACCCCATTTTACGGTATATGATCACTTCATTAATTGTGATTTACTACTTATGTAGCTACAAAATTTTTCGAAAAATGCTTATGAGTAAATATATCTTAGAATTGGTCATACTTTTAAGTACAATCATCAAATATTGCAATTTCATCTAATTTCTATGTCTGCCTGGAAAAGGGTAAAGTAAAATTTTTTTGCTAATCAAGATATAAATGTAATAAAATTTTATTGGTAATCAAATTTTTTTTTTGCAAACTGGAACCTTTGCTAACAAAGGTTCTACTGTAAATGCATTTTTAGATGTAATTTATTACCCCATCATGCAGAAATAGCTGCTTTTTTTCATGGAGGCACATAAATTCTGTCAATGAAGTTTTAAAGCAAACCTCCTGTCTGCAACTTTTTAAAATTTAGTTTACTACAGACAACAGACCTTAGCAGAAGTACCTACCTTTTCAAAATATAATTTTTCAACATTTGTTAAGGGATTTCTTGGAGCTAGTATATAGGTATATATATATTTCTTCACTTCTTTTATGCTACATAGATTATTAGATAAGAAAAATTTTGAAGTTTATGCCACCATTTTTAGTTTTGCAATATTTCAATTAGTTTTTCTGCTGTAACATTTTCATGCATGGTGGACTTTCCTGATTTACCCCACCTGCCCCTAATTACCTTGTTTGATGGTATAAATTTCTTTTCAGGCTTAAGTTTATGAATGATTATCCTTTCAGGCTTTCACATTGTTGTATGTTACTGTGAAAGTGAAAAACCATATCCACAATGACATCCACCACTCTGAATTTAGTAGAACAAGTATCATCTAAGAAGAAAAAGCTGAACAAAAGTAAAAATGGGAAAAAGAAATGGAGGAAACGTATAGACGTGACTGGCATAGAAGCTGCACTGGAACAGCAGGAAGAAGATGAGAGACTTGGGTGAGTTACTAGGGTTTCTGTTTATATGTAATTCTATAAACAGAAGATGTAATAATTCTGTTTGTATTTAATTCTGTGAAGGGAAAGTGTAATAATTCTTTTTATATGTAATTCTGTAAACACAAAATGTAATAATTCTGTATATATGTATGATGGATGAGTTACCATTGGCATCCATTGTGAGTGCAAAGCTTTTTTGAGTGTAAAGCGTGAGTGCAAAGCGAGGCACAGCCTAAGAAACAACTTTCTCTGTGTCTTGGCCTCGTTGCCAGAGGCTGCAGATGGGTCAGTTAATGAAATACAGGTTGTTAGTCTTACTGTACTTATATTCAGTCCATCTTCACATGACGTGCTCTGGAAAACAGAGTAGCATAAGATGGCAGAACTTATATTAGTTTTAATTGTAATTCCTCTGAACGTTAGTTAGCAACAACTGTGCAATTCAAGACAATTTAAGATGATTCAGATTTCTATGTAGGTGGCAACATGAAAATATTTTGTCAAGGAAAAGTTCCGTTCAGGGTTATACAGTACAAACTGCCTGGTTATGTTCCCCCAGACAATAATAAATAGGAATTGATTCATAAATCATAGACAATTTGATTAATTCGCACAATCACTTTAATATTGCAGTAAGCTAGAAAATCAGTCTCGGAAAAAACAAACACAAGTTATAAATGGGGCAAAACTGCTAGGATATGACATATCAAGATCATTTATGAGAGTTTCTGGATTCAATGACACAACATAGTTTTCAGGCTGTGCATTATGAGATAGAAAATCATGAAACAGTAAACAATGCTTGAACATCCCTGCTCATATTACTGATAAATCAGGTAAAATTAAACATGAAAATGATGCAAAGTTATCAGAAAGTGACTAACTCATATTCATGTTATCTGAGAGAAACTTTGTTATCTGAGAGTTTTGAACACCAGAACTCTTATAAAAAACCTGTATATATGCTAAGTAATAATGCATAGGACAAGTTAAGCTACTCGCCAGGAGGATTCTATCAAATTAATATTTGGTAGAAACAAGTTTGCTGAGTCACATTACAGACAATGTTCTACGACGACACTTTAAGAACGTGAAGAGGATAAGTCGCGATAAAATTACTTACTATTATACTCTATCTAGGTGTCACATCGCTGTTTATCCCGGTAACAGGGGACCCATCGATGCCTCTCTAACCGCCAAAAATTTTTAATAACCCAGAATGCGCCTGTCTGTGTATGCAGATACTAAAAAATATTAAAACTAATAATAATGCTTATGCTGGGATTTATCCCAGCACACTCTGTATATGTGAGCAATTTAAACCCAAGAAAACAATTCTTTGATTTCTTTGATTGAAGATACAAAATATATAAGAAAATTGTTTTTTACATATTCTATTTGAGTTGGTCACTCATCCCTCCAAGGCTTCCTTTGGTTGCTCAAATGTTAAGGCCATCTTTTTAAACATTGTTCCTTTGCATTGGTACAAATAATCTTGAAGCAGTTACAGAGGTTATGCACTCTCCAACCACTCGCTGGAAGCGACTCACTGCCCGTACAAATATGGGAGCTCCACTTCGCCAGCACCAGGAACAAAACCCGCTCTTGTGGTACAAAAACATATCCTGATTGTAAGCAAAATGAACTGACTTATTCATGTACTCTTTAGAGAACAAATTTATTGGGAGAGTAACAGGTTTAATTCTGTTCAAGAGATATCGGGACAATATCCTGATCATAAGCAAAGCAAGCAAACTTGAAATTCACTCATTACTCCAGGACTTGAATTCACTCCATGAGTCCATTAAATTCACTCTTGAGTTGAGCGACCATAAGCTTAATTTTTTGGGTCTCACATTGCCAGAAGAGGAGGAGCTCTCTTAGGAGTCTAAAAAACTCTCTGCTTTGTCACTATGCTTGCGGGACTTCAGGCAAAGCCAAGGGCAAAGTCGCGGTTCCACCATATTGTTACTCAAAAAAGCTCCTCTCTGAGTCTGACTACTGTCTGAGCAACAGTCGTTTTCCAGTTCCTAGTCCAGCACTTGAGAGTTGTGTAGTTTCTCCCTCTGGACAGACCCAGACAGTAAGTGTCTCCTCTATGTCTATGGTCTATGCTATTGCTAAGGGTGCTCATAGCAGAAAATGCATTTTGGCAGCCTCATTGCCTTCCACCCCTGAGTGGCCTCTCACCCATTGCAGTACAGTTAGGGCTTGCCTTTCTAAAGTTTCTAGTAGGCATCTACATCTTGGATTTCTTTGCAAAGCAGAGAGTTTTTTAGACTCTCCCTCAAGTTCATTTTTGAATCCCATAAGTAGACCAGTAAAGTATCCTGGATACCAGCCTTATCATACATAAGAAACTGGATTAAATCTTGGGTAAATGAGGAAGTTAAAAATGAACTGATTCTAAAAAATCTCTGGTTTGTCACAATACTGTATGCCCTACAGTATTGCAAAGAGCTCTGCACCAAGAACCGTGTGTGTTGGGTTCAACTTCCATGTAGTGGTGACTTGTAGACTTGATATTTCATCCGCTGTGACGTATATCACAAGCATTTTGAATAATGTCAAGATTATTATTTTTTGATGTCCGTTGTCGTTATAAATAAATTATTTGTATGGGTAATCTCAGAGTTTGCGTTGTTGAAATATATACTATTAATTATAGTGAATTAATATAAAAGAGAAGCTGAATTGTGGAAGTGATGCGTTGTGCTCGTAATTACCTCCTTTCGTGGTTCCTTCATGCACTTTCCCTAAATTTGAGTAGGATTAAACGTTGAAAATAGTTCAAGGAGAAGAGTGAATAATAAAGCAAAGATTAATGGCACACGTATCCATTAATGAGTTCGATTGAAGCGTAGTTTATGACAATTTTTGCCGATTTCTCCTTTGTTCGCGAGTTAAACGGCTACGGCATACGGGCTAAAATTTTCTGTGACCGAGGAATAGCTTTTAACTAAACTAAATAAAAAGATTTGAACGAAACCTCGATTTTATATTCCTAACAACCCAACGGTGATGTTTAGGTGCTAAAATTTTTTTCGACTTCCCTTCATTCGTTAGTTATGCGACCAAACAGAGAAACTACCGGCATTTCAGCGGCCGGTTTAAAAATTTGCAGTGACTATGATATATCTAAAAAATAATAAACACAGCTCAATGAAACATGGCATACGTATTCCTTGGGACCTAACATAACATAGTGATCTCGGCGCTGTATTGTAGGCCTGATGTGGCCTGTTGCCGATTCTTTTCCTTTTGTCCCGGATTGATGTCATTACTGACTATTACGTCACCTTCTGTGACGTCACTACTCGCGGGTCACCGCGTATATAAGCTGAGAAAGCGCACTGTTAGTCACTAGTCAGTCGTAGGTAGTCAGTCGTAGACGAGCAGTCTCAGTCTTAGGCAGGCAGCCTTCAGCTGCAGTCATGCAGTTGACTCTAGACTCCGGCACTCATTCTAGCACGCAGTGTCGTTATATTCCTTCTCCGAAAGTGCTGCACATACTGTGCTTCCATCCTGTAACTTCTATCAAGTGTATCCGTAAACCTATCGTTAATACGCTACGCTTACATAAACTGTGTCATCATCCTTCCCTGTTCCATTGTTATTACCTTGTATGCCATGTATTCGGAACCGTGACAGTATATGGATTTGTGACAGTGGCGCCCGAGTGCGTAATAACAATTAAAATTGCCAGCGAAGTGAACTGAAGTGAAGTGCAGTGAAAATGTCTTCGTCAGAGAGTGTATCAAGAGCTGATAGGGAAGAAAAAAGATCATCTACTAGAAGATACACCAGCGCAGACTATAGAAGTCAAGTGAACTACAATGTTCCAGTGCAGGAAGTGAATAGAGAGATATGATCACGAAAAGCTACAACAAGTATCAGCAGCAGCAACTTCAAGTATCAGCAGCAGCAACTTCAAGTATCAGCAGCAGCAACTTCGAGTATCAGCAGCAGCGACTTCGAGTCCTTTGCATCTTTGAAGACGCAGCAGCAGCTTCATATATCAGTAGCGGCGTCTTCATGCATAGCAGCGTCGACTTTCTGATTTGCTTTTCAAGAAATCAAAGACGACTAAATCCCAGGATCCCGGTAGAGCCGTCGAACAACATTGAACAAAAGCTAGAACATCACATCAATGAGCGAAGCAACATCAACAGCACGAGTAACGAACGACGTATATTTATACGCGCCCGTGAAGAAGTTCAAGATGCATCGAGCGGTGATCTCGGTCATCGCAAATTTTGCGCAAATAATAAAAGTGAAGAAGAGGCAACAACAATACCAACTGTCGCGACACCTCAAGAGTCGCTGGACTGGAGTTGGGTATTCTAATAATGAAATATTCATATTAGATTTAATTATTATTGTTTGTTAACCCACAGGTAATAATATCTGGTTCGCAATGTCATAGGTATTTTGTGAGTCATGGGAAATCAGTAACGATTCCCGAATATTTAATTTCCTAATGACCATTTAACTGATAATTTTGCTAAATTAAACGCTCAATAGACTTGCATCTATTTTTCTTGTGCGATGTTGTATTTATAACACGTAGCAATGTTCATGTGTGAATACACATGACGAGCGTTAATAATCAGAGTGCAAATTGGTTGGATCGGTAGGATACGAGCGTACTGCGATGATTGACTACCATCGTGTGTATGTCAGTGAGCACTAGTCACGCTCACCGAGAAAAACGTTTCCGGCCGATATAATTAAATCATTACTGATAAAAAGACAACGTCTTTCATATGCAAAATAAGGTCATTGACTCATAGAAATATGAGTCGGAAAAATAAATCCTGTGAGGTTAGAGGCCGATGTTGAATTAATAATTTAGCACGACGAGTCCCTCAAACGATAAAGCCAATTCTCACTAATGAACTTCATGCTGTTACAGCCTTAATTAAAGAATTGACGAATTCTGCAAATAATCCGGCATTAACGCTGTTGATACTGATAATTAATGAGCTGTTAATACCTGAGATTTAATAATCCGGTTATATAAAATGATGTTGATAGCCTTTTTGGAGTTACATATACTCGCTCTTTTCATATTAGATTATGCTAGCAGTCAACACTGACGTCATAAATGTTTACATGTTTCAAACCATATGCTAGCACGTAAGCACTGTTCATGTTTTAAAACATGATTGGCGGTCAGAATTTGTTCTCGAGTAAGTCATCAATTGACATTAATTGACTTATATGGTGATAACTCAATGTACGTACACCAATTTACCTAGCTTAATTTGAAGAATTTGATGATGATGATGTGATAATCACTAGAGACAAACTGTGATGTTTAAATTAAAATTTAGCATGGCTAAAAACGTTGTTATCAACGGGCTGGTTTTATAACTAACGTCAATGCAAGTCTCAGAATCGTGTGACGAGATCGTATAATGTATACGCAACTAAGATACTAAGTTATCAAGTTAGTTCCTGAACTAATCGTTCATTCAATTACGATCGTCATTCTTAATCACTGAAGCTTTTAATGAACTATGAGAATGTTCAATTACTCTGTTCAATTGTTGATATGTCAAAAGCGAATGATGATTTACGTAGAAACGAAACCACATAAACGCTGTCATCATATAAATTGCATCATATAAAATCAGTATTTAATTCATGAAACGTGGTACACGTGAATAAATTACACGTGTTTAACGGTAATATAAAAATGAGAGCACGATTTAAAAGCTCTCGATGTACCAATGGTACTTAATAACGTGTACGTCAAGCTATGTGCGTGATAGACGCACAGACACAGGGTTCAGAGGTGAGAGCTTGGCGCCGGAGCTTGAGCTCCGTTGTTGCGTAAACAACAGCTAGGTCCAAGGGAGCCGCAGAGCGAGGCGATCACACGAGCGACTTCTTGCAATTACTCACTTGTTACCCGTTCTGAGAGAAGGTGGTCACGTTATTGTATTTAATGTATTAGAATTGATAATATATTAATTCCATTAATGCAAACATATTAATGTGTCATGCTACTAAATTTCTCACAGGAGTAAAAGTGCATAGAATCTCTGATCCTCACAACGAGACTGTCACGTTGAAAGCTAATATTCCGTTATGCAATATTGCACGTATTCAAAATATTGCATTGTATGCAATAGAGTGCAAAGATGTTTTCATGATTCATACTGTTAAACGTTGGTTATCTTACCGAACATAACGAGAGGTAATAGATAATAGCTTGACTACTGCACGCTATCACGCATGCAGAAATTAAGATGTCAGTAAGACTGTTATTGAGATGACTTATAATCGTGCAAAAATTCACGTTGTTCAAACTTACAACATCTAGAGCATAAAAAATTGTTTTGTATAAATTCAAGTAATCAAGCTAAAGCATTTAATGATCAATATTCAATTGAGAATGCTAGTAATTGAATGCACGAAAGTTTAAGAATTCAATAGTGAATATTTTTTCTTAAATAACGATTACGTGCATACTTGAGTACATGGAAACGTGTTGAGTGAAAAATCGAGGCAATAGCATACGTGCTTATGCGGTTCGATCGAATTCAACTTCAGTATCCACTAAACTATAATCTCCACTGATGAGAGCATCTGCCTCAGCAAGTGAATAATAGTCCATAGCTTGATCGAATTCATGATCAAAGCCACGATCAAACAAACGATCGCAATAAGCAGTGAAGACTGACAATCGTTTCATAAATCGCGATTCAATTGGCAAAGTTCTTCTATATAAAAAGAAACTTGTTATGCGATAAATGAGTTATAATAACATACTATTGTTATTGTCAACTTAACGACGATTTACACGCGAGATAGAATTTTTTTTTCTTGCTTGATGATTGGCGTAATATCGCTCAATTATAATAGTATTCACTTTATAGCTATGAGACCTAATAATAATAAGATTATCGATAAAAAAAAGTGTGTTACAACTGTTCACACTCGATAATAGATCAATGATAATAATATTTTTTTATTATTACTCAATGAGGAATGATAAAGTAAGACGTTCTCACGTCCACGACATTCTCACACTTTAACACTCGAGGACCTTTTGGCCTCGGTCTGTTCATAACTTGTTATCGACTACGGATTTCAATTTCAGTGTTGCGATCAACATCCGTGCGATGTGTCGTCAACATCAGTGCGATGTTGCAGATTTTTTTTATCGCTCATGGTCTGTTGCGCTCAACAGTTCCACACTGTTGCGATAAACACACATGGTGTTTATCGCAACAGTGTGGAACTGTTGTGGGAACGACTTGCTGGCCTTGCAGTTTCTGAGCGAGACTGTAAGTGCGTTTCCTATTATTCAATTTTTGCTTGCAGCAAATATCTGTGCAATATGGTCGAGTATATATACCGATAAAATTGATGCACGTTAAATGCACCGAACACTGATTCCAGCGGGAAATTTTTTCTTTGTGTTAATGTGTTATCCTAATATCTAGGTAACGCTAAATAATTACATAATTTCCGCCTATTGTTTTTGTAACAATATCATCTTCGGTTGTGCAACGTTGATAGAGAAGTGTCTTTTGAAATTGTTGAATGGAATATAATGTTCTACTCTGTAATTTTCTACCATTTCCTCAATAAGATAACGTATGTTTCGAATCAATTGCATTATCTGTAAAAGTAACGTGTTGATGTATTGAGACATCCATGTGGTTTCAAACGGTAGATTTAATCAATTTGATTAAACTGTAACAAATATTGTAGTCATGAGTAGATTCAGCCGTCAAAGACTGGCATTTCAATTGCATTAAGTTAACGTTGCATATATGCTGAACGATCTATCGAAGAAAGTCAGTATATAATTTTTTTTCTCCCTTTGATTGGTCGAGAATTTCTTCTTTTAATGCATCACGAATCAAATTATGTGCACTTTAGTATAAAATGGTGATTTTTCTTGAGTTGCTTATTAATATATCTGTGTTTACGATGTATGCGCAAATTTATAAGCTAACTTAATTTTCCGACGTTTGATCATGTCGTGTGGAATTTTCTATTCAAATGATTTCATAATAACTTGAATTCATGCCGACATTTGATCTCGTGCTTAACGTAAAAAACTCAACCTCAATTCACCGATAATTTTTCGCTATAAGCACTAAGAATTTAATGACGCGGCAAGCAGGATTTGCTGACCTTGTGCAAAACATGTTCGAAATCTCTATGTAAGCGAGAATGACTTTCAGCTCAGAGATGGCATTAATGAGATCTTTAATGAGACTAGCGATCTAATTAAAACACATAGCAATAATACGGTTCTTATCATTCTTGCTTGGTGAGACTTGCTAAATGCAATACATATCATGATATAATGGTTATCGAAGAGATTAATTTCATTCTCATGTCACTGAGATCATTCAAATGGACGAACCGTAGTTGACATTTAACAATTTTATTGTAACAATTGCTCATGTGTGTATCTTCGTTTTGCCTCTTAATCGAACGATGTTTGACGTTAATGAGATTTTGTTGTTCAAATATTTCATTGTATTTGAATTAAGCACTGCGGATGTCTAATGATCTGATACAATCATATTGTTTAACAACCACCTGTAATATTTCAGAAGTTTGAAATTAGCAGGTTGACGCAGGAACGCTTCATTTTGTTTTGAACTGTCTCATTTTTAGCTGATTTGTCAATTCAATTGCTAATTATTTCCTACTGTGTACTAATAATTCCAACATGAGTGTTCGAATGTATGCGAAAGCTGCACTAAAGCGTACATTATATTGATTGATTAGATAATTAATCATGTTAAATTAAGTTCGACATTTCGCAATGTAATTGGAATATAATTCGATGTCTTGTTCCGACGGTAAGAGATGAGTTGTGTGTCATACTCGTTCAGTAATTTAGCATTCGTGCTTGCTTCATTGAAGTCATACTGTATTAACAACGAGTAACTCCTTTCGACTTGTTCTCAAAAACGTATTGGTATATATACCACGGACCCTGAGAGTCTTGTGTCAAGTTAGCCAACGTAAGTGGTGAGAATCACCAGTATGTAGTGCCGACACAGGAGCGTCAATTTCCAAGGGGGGAAGGGAGAGATATGATCACGAAAAGCTACAACAAGTATCAGCGTGTCCCTGTTCGGGCGCCACTGTCACAGGTCCATATTTCACGGTTCTAAATGGATCCGTCTGATCTACTGTTCCGTTGTAGATAAACCTGAGGGTTTTTGGTTCGTTAATAAATTGTCCGAATAACAGATTAAATATTCATTGTCCAGGGAAGGTTAATGACAAGACGTGTATCTAAGCGTAAGTATTAAAGATAGGTTTGCGGATACACTTGATAGAAGTTACAGGATGAAAGCACAGTATGTGCAGTACTTTCGGAGAAGGAATATAACGACACTGCTTGTTAGAATGAGTGCCGGAGTCTAGAGTCAACTGCATGACTGCAGCTGAAGGCTGTCTGCCTAAGACTGAGACTGCTCGTCTACGACTGACGACCTACGACTGACTAACAGTGCGCTTTCTCAGCTTATATACGCGGTGACCCGCGAATAGTGACGTCACAGAAGGTGACGTAATAGTCAGTAATAACATCAACNGCTGAAGCAGTGTTGGTTTAAAGTTCGTGTGGTGAGATAGGTCAATTGACTACAGCTGCTTAGGTGCCAGGATGACAATATCTACAGCATTTAGAATTTTAGATGGTTGATGTTGGCTCCAGGGCTGATTTGAGCGTTAATTTGCTGGTCTACGGCTGCGCACCCCGCTTAGATACACGTCTTGTCATTAACCTTCCCTGGACAATGAATATTTAATCTGTTATTCGGACAATTTATTAACGAACCAAAAACCCTCAGGTTTATCTACAACGGAACAGTAGATCAGACGGATCCATTTAGAACCGTGAAATATGGACCTGTGACAATATAAAGTATTAATGATACTCTGGATATTATTCATGTATATTTCATTATTTTATGTTTGTTAAGCCCCTGATGCTCTAATGATGAAATTACATTTTTTCTCTACAAACATTCTCGAAAGTACCTGCAACTTAATTTGATATTTTAAACATTACACAGAACCAGTATATATAAATATGTTTTCACGATTGATTATAGCGTAGTAAAAATCTACCGAGAACCATCTGCCCAAAATTTTAAAACTGCGTGTCAGTTGCGTACTTGCGTTCATTGTGATAGTGCATAGTATCACAATGTAATAGTATTGTGATGTATCACAAATATCAATATTATCGCAATGTGATAGTATCACAGTTATCAATATTAATATTTAATATTGATATTTGCAAACGAAATCTTCACACTTAAGAGTAAAGTTTACTATTTGAAAACTAAACCCATCTATCAACACGATTGGCTTTCTCCCTTCGAGATTTGTTAGTTTTTGTTAAAGTTTTTTTTTATTGTATTTTTTTCTGTGAAGCAAGTTCAAAGGCCAGGACTGACTCTTGGCCGTCGATATAGTACGTCATTCACCGGTTATCATGGTATGAAAGACTCAAGCTGTCTAGCAGCTGGTTAAAGGTTTGGTACCTAATCCACGGACGGCCTCTGGTTCAATAGAGACTTGAGGAAGGATCATTGATGGGCGAAAATGACGAAACTTCTGTTGCATTCATTTTTCATATGTTATGTCGGACTTGGACTGAGTATATTCATTGGACTGTTATTTGTAATTTGGAATGTCCGGTATTATTGCAGATTAACTACATCCAAAAAAAAGGGTGTTTTTTTTTTTAATTATATGTTTTTTGGGGTGTAGATTACGAATCTGAAATCCATTTTTGGCGGTCGGCNTTAATCATCTATTAATTTATTTACGACTTGAAATCAGCGAATACAAGTATACTTAAAGGATTCCTAATATATTCACAGACGTATTTAAAAGTCTCAAACCATAATATTCTTCCTATAAAAACAGTTATTCACTATTTGGTAGAGCATGGTCAACTGTCAAATTTGACACATTTTTCAATGATCTCACCAGGTGGCATGCATTGTCTCTCTTTGGATCTCAATATTTTCCCACTAGATGGCCATGACCTAGTGTTTTTGCAGTATTTCGACACGTAAATGTATGACGTCCACGTCACCATTTCAACCATCAACGAACGCATGGAACTAAAACAAAGCTTAATATAAAGGAAAAACTAGAGAGGTGACGGAATTACCTACGATGTCGGAATATACCGCGTTTACCCTAAGGCCTAAGTTTGTGTCACTGGAAAGTTGGCAACATGACGACATCATCCTAAATTACCACCTCGCCTCAGTTTCCATTTGTGTAGACTCACTGTAGAGATTGGAAATTTTGAATTTTGGGCTTTGGAGTTTGGACATCACTGAATTTGAATTTATTTGCCCATGTCAGTGATGTCAGTCATGTCACCATGCCATTGAGAATATAATGAAGATAATTCTAGGTAATATTTGTCAGTGTACATCTTTGGTACTTGACAGGATATCAATTATCCAGCATCATGTTCTGTCCTGACTCCTGAACTCCTGATTGCCTCAGTTTTAATGTTTCAATCTGTTCCATCATTTCATGTCCAATGATGTCCCATGAATCCATGAACCATGCAGGCAAAAACTTTTCTTTCCACTTTAGTAGACTACTAGACTTTCTTCCTTTGTATTACTATCAGTCTATCATGGATGCCACCAGCAGGCAGCAGCTGCAGCAGCAAAACAAACTATTAACAATTTTAACATGTATAGATATTGAACACTGAACAGACTAAAACAGTGTTAACTGAGTAATATGAGTTAAAAGTAAGCTGGTTTCTAAAAAATAAATTTGCCACTATGATGCAGTGAGATGCACTGTGATTGTTCTATGCGCATAGTCTCATACTCTCATTACCCATGCATAGTAAGCCTGATGTCTGAGGACTCTAATCTATGCTTTAACTGTAAAATATGGCACTTAACACAATTGGTGCATTTACAACTTATAATCACATTATTCACGTATGCATTTGAGACACAAATCTCATTCATGCAATGATGCTATCTCTTTTGTAGGTGTCACCAGTCAAAAGCACACAGATTGTGAAACTAGTGGGCCCACTGACACTGAGTGTCCACTGTCCAACCCTCACTCTTGGAAAGGCGTTCAAAATCAAATAAAGCACCTAAGTTATGCTACCTGGCATAGTGCTGGATCTGGTCAGACCATTCTGGTAATTTGGTAATGGCACAGGGTCCTAATACTTTAATATATCTGAAGGATTCATTAGGCCTGGCTAAAACAAGTATTAGCCTATCAGGGTTGATTTTTTTTTATTTAAAAAAAAAAATAAAAAATCACTGATTTTTTTCATGATTTTATTTATTTATTTGATTTTTTTTCAACTTTTTTCTCTTTTTGAAATGTTATTTTTCATGTTGCAAATAGCCTACTAACAATAATAGTATATGGGTAAAAATATATGGCTAAAAAGGGTGCTTATTGCCTTCAATAATGGCCAAGGAAAATACTCATAATTTAGGGTGGATAATCTTTCTAATTGCCTAAAAGGTCAATCCAATCTCAATCTCTCAATATACAGTGTGGGCAGAACCGATTGAGCAGTTTTGATGCAAAATGAAAGAGTAACAGAGGTACATAAAGAAGAAAGTTTATTTTCCTCGAGTTTAGCATAACATATCATTTAGAATACTTATGTTTTGAAAATAATATCTGGAAGATGGTGGCCGTTAGCTGCAACACACTGTTGAAATTTTTCTCGGAGGAGGGAGTAACCATGACAGTCAATTCCGAACGCTATGCTGCAATGTTGCAAAATTTCTTGCAGCCCAGGATGGAAAACATTGTTGAAAATGAAGCATTGGGAGACGTGTGGTTCCAGCAGGATGAGGCTACAGCTCACACAGCCCAAATGTCACTCAATGTTTTGAAACATATGTTTCCCGGATGTCTGGTGTCTCTGAGGGGTGATTTACAGTGGCCTGCAAGGTCACCTAATTTGAGCAATTGCAATTTCTTTCTTTGGGGACATCTAAAAGAGAGGGTTTTCAGAAGTCACCCTCACACCCTACCACAGCCAAGGGAACAGATTATTGTAGCAGAGGTTATGGCCATACCTTGCCATATGTGTGAACGTGCTGTAGGAAACTTCCAAGAACTACTCCAACAGTGTGATGCAGCTAACAGACACCATCTTCCTGATTTTATTTTCAAAACACAAGTATTTTGAATGGTATGTTATGCTAAGTTTGAGGAAAATAAACTTTCTTCTTTATGTACCTCCATTACACATTTATTTTGCCTCAAAACTGCTCAATTGGTTCTGCCTCACCATGTATAAGTTAGCTAACACATTTAAATTTATATTGTAATCAATATATAATAAATAGTCAAATAGTTAGACTACTTATAGCCTTATAAGAATTGGCTAAGCTGCTAGCTATGTACGATGTATTGCAACACTTGATGCCTCTGTACCAAAAACATACAATTCATTGGAACCTAATACACACTAAATTCAACAAGTTTATATTCCAATTTGTCATAGTACATTTTTACTAAACCATGAATAACAATACCTCAAAATAAATTAAAGACTGCCACTCAATATATTTAAATGTATAAAAAAATCAGGATTTTTTATAAAAAATCAAATAATTTAATCACATGATTAATCAGTTTGATTTAATCAATGCCAACCCTGTAGCCTATTGGGACTTGCCTTTTGAAACCATTAGTAACTAATCTGAATTATCTGATTATGCATTCAAATCCTTATTGACAATTAACTACTCTGGAATCACCTTTGCTTGGTGGGCAACAAATGTTCAATTTTCTCAAAGTGACTTTGAGTATGATAGGTAAATGGCCCATTTGTTGCTACCAGCTTGGGTCTGATGTGAGAGTTTGTGGGGTTCTTGGTCCAATTGATCCTAGTCTGACAGATAGTGTAGAGGAAGTGAAGGAAATTGCTACTATGACAAATTGGAATATAAACCTGTTGCCTTAAGTGTGTATTAGGTTCCAATGGATTTTTTTTTTGGTAGAGGGGCATCAAGTGTTGCAATACATTGTACATAGGTAGCAGCTTAGCTAATTCTTATACATAAGGCTATAAGCAGTCTTTAACTACTTGACTATTTGTTATATATTGAATAAAATAATTGATTACAATATGCAATTGAAATGTGTTAGCTAGCTTATATATTGAGAGGTTGAGATTGTATTTACCTTTTAGGCAAGTAGAAAGATTTTTAACCCTAATATGAGTATTCTAATTGAAATATTTAATTTCAATCTATTTTTAAATGTGGATTTAGAACTAGAAATAAAACAATTACAATTATATAAAAAATATATATATATAAGAAAATTAAATGCAGTGAATATAAATAAAATGTTCAAATTGTGCAGATGTTTATTTCAAACAGTGTTAGCTTTTCTCATGACATGAGTCTCGTTTCATGACGTTTGAGGTTTTTTGGTTATTGTTCAGTTTGTTTAGTATATAGTCAAATGGGGTAAGACAGGATCGCAGCCTTCATGGGGTAAGAAAGGACCGGCCCATGGCGTGCATTCTAATTGCACTGAATTTAATTTGACAAGAATATGTTAGAGTAATCATTGCATGTCATTTCAGTGTTTGTTTCAACTTTGTTCTGCAAATAATGAATTTTTGATTAATTATTATTATTAAAGAAAACCTATGTCAAGAAGGGTCACAAAATAGTTAACCCTGTTTGGGAAATAAGCTCTGTCTCATTACAAGAGAATTTTTGGCCTGGTTTGTGGATGTAGGCAGGTAACCTCAAGTAACAAGCAACTTTTGAGACATACTAGGCATTCCTACCTGCTACCATCACTGCCTGACATCTATTTTAAAATGGGGTAAAAAAAGGACTGGACATGGGGTAAGACTGGACCACTAAATGATCCTGTTTTATCCACAAGTGGTCCTATCTTATCTCAAATGGTCCTGTCTTACCCCACAAATGGTCCTCTTTTACCCCATAGTTTATCAAAAAAAGCTTTTGAATGAATATATCATTGTGCATAAGTATACATGAAGTATTTCGGTCAACATTTTTATCTTTTACTTAAAATAACTATTCTAACTTGATAGCTTTTTTAATTACAGAAATTTAGTGTACTGTTGTAAATTGCATCAAGGGGATGGAGAAAACAGGGACATCTCTTCCCACTAGTGAGCTGCAGAACCATGTGCAAGAGTGGTTTGGGGAAAAATCATTGTATGAAACATAAAAAATAATTATTATCACAACTTTGTGAGAGGGCATTGGCTATGTTTGAAGAAGTGCACCACAAATACAGTTAGCAAGAAAATGCATGATGTCTGACTCTTAAGTTATTATCCATTGGTTTTATTACCAATGTGATAAATTTTCAGACAATGACACTAATGGAATATACATGTAGCATTTAGCAGTGCTCTACAATGAATCAAAGCCAACCTACTATTACTATACTTAACAGTTTTCTTGTGACAAAACACCAATGTGACTGTTATTAGAGTTGACTTCCTGCAACATAAAACAGTAACAAGTGGTGGTTTAATCAAATAATGTGTTTCTAGATGGATAATATTGAATATCGGATTTGTACTTTTACTAAAAACCTTGTAACATAAGAATTACCAGTTGGTCCTGTCTTATCCCAGCCTGGTCCCATCTTACCCCAATGGGGTAAGATGGGACCAGCTCACTTTTTTTAATCTGTATAGAAAACTTTGTTGTTTGCAAAAAGTCTGAGTTGTAGCTTTGAAGCCCATTGCATAACTACACCTTGTGATAGGTTTAGGATTTTTTATTTATTCATGGTACAGATGCTACATGCTTGTTAGTGATTTCGGTCCTGTCTTACCCCGTCTGACTATATATTGGTTTATTGGTCTGAATCAAATAGCAACAGTGAAGTCAGTCACTAAGTTACTACTAGTTGGTGTGTTTAGAGGGTAGAGTCTGGTTGATTTATAGAACATAAAACTAGTAGATCTATTAATAGTTTTGTGCACTGTGCTATCAGCTGCCTATCTGTTATGTGACTCTTCAATGTTTAGAAGATCTGCATTCCTGAAGTGTTTTTGTATATTGAAGCCTGATAAATGGGCAATATTTAGCTTGTTACCTTGCTCCATACAAACTTTACAAAGCTATAATGATTATACTGTACTTGTCAATAATTGTTTACTCAAAAGTCCCAAAGTGGTAAACACCACCTTGGCCATTCTTGATGGCAATAAGTGCCCTTTTTAGCCATCCATTATGATCCATATACTGTTATTGTTAGTTAGGCTAATTGCAACATAAAAAAAAAACATTTCAAAAAGACAAAGAAGCTGAAAAAATCACCTAAATAAAAAAAAAGCATGCTGCACTGAAGCCTTGGCATCTGACCTGTTCTCTTGGGAGGAAGCTAGGCTAGGAAATTGTGCAAACAACTGTCATGGCATGCATGGGAAACTGTCTGAAATAAAGCTTTATCTATATAGGGAAAAGCTTGATGTTGTATGTCTCTGTAAGACTTGGTTACGAGTGCCTGTTGGTTGCTTATTTTCTTGGTTATAAGAGTGCACGATGGTTTGCCCTCTTAGGTTGGTTATTATGCAGTGTGGTCACACTGAGAAAATGCTTTAAGGGGTGGCATGGCAATTGTTCAGAAAAACGTATAGCGACAACAGTTTAAAATTCCTTCATTTCCAAGAGGTTCAGATCTTACATACCTATCTATAAAAATCAACACAGCTCCAGGATGGATTGCTATTGGAAACGTTTATAAGCCAGGTAATAATATGGCCTATGAAGCCAATTTTTATTTTCCTTAAATTGGCGAAAAACTTGTGGCTGTTGGAGATTTCAATGCCCATTCTCCTGTGGGATGCTACAGGCAGGTCAATATTACTGAAAGATCCATAGAAGCAGCTATATAGGCCTTGCTGTTATGTCTCTTGAATTATGGTAGCTTTTCCACCTACATAGACTATCAATGCATTACTCCATCTTTTTTTGATCTGGCCATTTGGATTTAAAGCCTGTCTACCCAAGCCATCTTGACATAAGGACCAGATCAGGGAATCATTTCTCCATTGGCTGCAAAATTGGTATTAAAATAGTTAAGTCTCCAGAAAAAAAACACCTGTTTGATGGAAACTTTGCCAAGCTAGCTAGCCAAATTATTTGCAACTCCTTGAGGAGAACCTGGTTCCATTTGGGTATGGCCTTAGAGATGCTAAGAGTGCCCAGAATTTTTTCCTTGAATTCCATACTGAAAGCTGCCTCTGTCAGTGCCCTGAAGCTCTGGACAAATGCACTATTGCTTCTTCACTGTATAGTGGGATGTAGAAAGCTCTAGGGCTTTAGCTCTAATATGCAAAGCAACAGGCAAGTTGTGGCACTTTCCTACCCCAATAATAGGTCAGTATGACTCATAAATGGGGTGAGTGAATCAAAAATGTGCATGGCTGTTTAGACGCGGTTGACTCATCTTAGTGGGTCATCCAGACCTACCCATTTCTCTCTGTGAATCCTTTTTTTTTCAGCCAGATTACAGATTTGTTTGCATACTGTGCAATGAATAAACTTTCTTCTCCCAATATAGACAGAATAAATAGTTAATCTATTAAAAGGCTACATCTATTAGTTGCAAAACATATTTGATTGTCATTCTTTGTCCTAAAGTTTAGTTCACAACCTAGAACTTTATGATATCACCATGGAAGACCCACAGAAGTTCAATAGTGCTGCTCTGGGTCTGGAGTTGGTGCCGGAATCTGATCTACCATCTCTTGCAACCAAAGTTGGGGTTCTCATGAGCACCAATACTGAAATTGCTCAGGTAGGTTATATTTCTATGTTGCTATGTTTGTGTTGCATGTTCTATGCAGCATGTTGGTTAAAGTTCTTGTTTCTATAACATAAACTATATTTTACATAGATGGAATTCCTATAGTTGGAATAGGGATGTGTTTTTTGGCAGAAGTATTGGAAACAGCTGGTAAAATAATTTATATAGTCAATTGTGTTCTATTAATTATTTAATCAGGTTAATTATACTACTAATTTTATAACTGAATGTTGATAACATAAGTATCAATTTGTCCTATTTTGGATCAGAAGCTTTCTGTGATGCTGTAACATGTTGGCATAAACCAACTACTCAATTCCATACTACCAATTTTAGATGGTGTCAAATGATATCGCTACTTCCAGGGCATTCTGAGTGCGTTGTCTGCAAAAGAAGTGATCCGCCTCCAACGCTTGTGCCGCTTATGGCGTTCTGTTGGCATCAAAGAACTTCAGCGACGAAAAAACTTGCATTTCATATCCATACCTTCTCCACCTTGCGAGGTCATTAATTTGTAAATTTTCCTGAAGATAAACTTTTCTTGAAACATTTCACCTAAATTAATCAAATTAAATTATGTTAACTCAATTTTTTCTGTATGTTGAAATTGATACTGCATTGCAACAAGATATTTCCCATATATTAAAAGACTTTATAACAAAAAACCCTGCCCATTAAAAATTGTTACATTGTAACATATATTACTAGGTAGCTTGTCTTTTATATTAATTACTAGGTACCTTAAGTTGCTCTACAGTCATTCAGAACCTATTACAATGAAATTAAATTGGATAAAGTTGCCACCAGGTATCTCCTTCATGTCAAAAGCTATTTAGAGAGTTTTCCAATTTTGTCCAAAGTCATGGGCCCTGTTTGAGCAATTTTTGTCATCATTGCTGGAGAAATTAACTTTGAGACAAATTTTTTTTATAAATTTTATGATTGGCCTAGCTAAACTTTATGTTTATAAGTAATTTGAACTTTGGTATTAATTTAACATGTTGAATCAACATGTTTTTTTTAATTTTGCCTAATTTTTGCTTCCTAGTCGGAAACAACTGAAATACAAACCTGACAATTTTTAAGCATAATTGAATACAGTGATATTTCTATATATAGTACTCTATTTTCAGCAAACAACTCTTTGAAAATTTTATCTAACACTTGACTCAATTGATAAAAATGGCTTAAACTTGGCTCGCCTAATCATGTGTTGTTTTACTTTTGCTTGGTTAAATTGTATGGTGTTGTTTTACTTTTGCTTGGTTAAATTGTATGGTGTTGTTTTACTTTTGCTTGGTTAAATGGCCTGTCAAAAGAAATGTATATGTTTTACTATACCTGCAGCCTGAAAAAGATAACATCAGAATACAAGAGAGAGAATACAAGAATGTTCTTCAAACGGAGAATCGGCTTTGGTCATGGGCAGAGACATGGCGATCATTGCCCAGCTTCTGTCTGGTGCTGAGTTTCATGTGCGAATTTGATGCTGGTGAATACAATTTTTTATTAATGATTTTGACATGATACTAATGCTTTGTGAGAACTTGAATTATTGGTGATAATTTCTGCTATAGAAAGATTCTGTCGTTTTAAAATATGATGGCATGAGTATTAGCCAAGTGCCAAAATTAATTGACTGTTCTTAGGCAATTTTATTTACAACTGATTTTGATACTTTCCAAGTTTGTGATGCCTTATAAATTTTGGTTATATATTCTGTCAAAATGAACAAATTCCATTGAAAATTGAGTGATAGTTTTTATGATGAGGACTTCATGTTAATCATAACTTTCCTGCAGAAAAAATGCTGGCAGATTCTAAACTCCTGCCGCCAACGTGCTCTATTATAGAAGTACGATGTGGAATGGACTTCATTTATACAGATGAAGGGTTAATCCACGACCAAACTGTAGATTACCCAGTTTGTGGATATCTCGACTGCCCAAACTGGATATCTCAACTGCGCAAACTGCCCAAACTGCCCAAACTTCCCTCAAGCACTCTCAAGCTTCTCCTTGAAACAGATAACACAGATGCTCATAATATTGACAACAGTATTGCCAATCATGGAGCGGAAACTCCGCCCGATGTGGATAAAAGTTTGGTGCCATCCTTACGGCAAGAGCAATTGATGGTGAAAGCTATGCTCAAGAAGGCCAGATCAAGTTGTGCCCGCTGCGCCGACGACATAGACTTTCAGCAGGCGAATCGTGGGGTCACAAGCTTTGTGCAAATTAATGCTGACTTAGAGCTGACAGATCAATTGGCCATGATTTGTTTCCCAAAATTAACTGGGGTGACTTTTCGTCCTCTGAAATTTCACCGGGGGGTAAGTGACATTCTGACAATGTCAAGTCGATTAAGATCTTTTGACAGTTTAATCATCATGCGTGAAAGCCCTGCAGAGACTAATTGATTAATGATTACACTAATACCTCACTAATTACCATTTCACCTATCGAGGTCTCACGACATCACGGATTGTTTATAACTAGTTATACAAAAATTTGAAACTGAAAAATTCTTGCGCACTGCAAGTTAAAATATGCTGAGCACCAACACCGATCAAACCCAGCGACCCGGGTTCGAGCCCCACTTAGGACAGGTTCTATGGGGATGCTCAGCTGATGGCCAACTCAGACATTCATCCAATTCTAGTTGATAATGAGTACCTGGCTTGACCAAAGTGTTGTGTTACGCAATAAAATGGTTCTGGCTGGTCAGCGAGCCAGTGATGGTCGTAGAACTAACTATGGCCTTAGTGCCATAAAAGCAGACATATTAACGAATATGGAACCCCGTTCCATATTCGCCACTACCAATATGGGCAATTACATCAACAAACCCACTTAACTGATTGACCGGATAAGGTTAATTTATTAATAGTTTGTGTTGGACTTAACTAGGGCAGAATATATTACCAGAATGAATGATGGGCTCAGCGCGAGCTTCAAGATGAAAGCTGTTGGAGGAGTTGCTAGCTAGTTCAGGGGGTTTCTGCAGTCCTTATAGAGCTGTCAAGTTGAATTTTCGTTTGGTTTTTGTGGAGGTTTTATTGAAATGAAATGACAGCTTCATAATACCAGTATTTTGAATACAATTTTTTTATTGTTCAATTTTCAAACACTTGTATCGCCATCGTCTGGCTTACTCAGTATTAATTTGAAAGGCTGGAAAATAAAATGAGTTGACGTGAATATTTATATGGTTTGTTCAGTCATATTGCAAATTTTTCCTTGATACTGCAGATCATCTTGCCCGGGGAGAATCTTACCGAAATCCACGGAACGTGGGACGGATGCCTGCCGTGGGAAGATCGGGTCAGAGCCGTGCTCTTCTTTCACGATAATTTTTTGTCCCCACCACGGCGATATCTGGAAGCGCTTATCGAAAGGTGAGCATGGCTCAATGCTCATCACTTCTAGCAAAATAATCCAGTGCATGACTTTCATGCGCTGTGCCCACAGCTATAATTGGACTCCACATTGGATTCTGTGAGCACATAATTGGACTCCACACGCGTTTTATGCACTATGCTCGCGAGTTTCATGCACTATGCTCGCGAGTTTCATGCACTATGCTCGCGAGTTTCATGCACTATGCTCGCGAGTTTCATGCACTATGCTCACGAGTTTCATGCACTATGCTCACGAGTTTCATGCACTATGCTCACGAGTTTCATGCACTATGCTCACGAGTTTCATGCACTATGCTCACGAGTTTCATGCACTATGCTCACAGTTATTCCACTGAGCAGAGAGCAGGGCAACGTGGCTGTGGTGGGAAGTATGGTTAAAGGCGCGATTCCCGTCTTAAAACCGAACCTCCGCCTCCAACATCCGTCGTGGAAGGCGAATGGTAAGTTATTAATCCTAATTGTGCTTCTTATGGATTTTATTTCCAAGGAATGCTGTTTTTCTTTACTGAATGTCTATAGTAAAAATTGAAAGGATGTTAGTAATCGTATATGCAAAGGCTGCAAGGTTGCACTGCGGTATCTGCAGATGCGTGTGCGCCTACACAAGGAAACAAGAATAGGTCATATTGTCCTAATTTTGCAACATTCTGCACGTTGCGCCGATGCTCCCTAATGCCGTGCCAAACCGATACAATATGACTAACAAAAGGGCAAGAAAAACGTCGCAATTGGGACAAAATTCCACTGATTTCTCAAAGTGTAAAAAGTTTCTTATCATGACCATCGCTTCATGAGGTCGAACTTATTTTTCGTGACACTCGTTCTTCCTGATCTTTGATTGCTTCATCAAAAATATAGAACTATTGTTTCATTATAAACAAAGGCAACCTACAACAACTTACTCGTCTCGCGACGCTGGTGCGTATCATGCATATCTTCCCCCACAAGTTCTCAAACAAAAATTAATTAGAACTCAAAGTATAGGTTTATTGCAATACCTTGACTTCGGTCTACCTGTGATTTACTCCACTTCACAAGTCAATTACAGGCCTCTCTCATCTTTTTAAGTGGGAGAACTTGCACTATTGGTGACTGACTAAATACTTATTTTCCCCACTGTATATCAGGATGTCGTACAGGATTGCATATTTTTCTATGGCAGTTCTGTATTGAAGTCTGTTCTGTTACTTTCTTCTTCTGAGATATTTGGTTAATCACTCGTTCTGTTAATATCTTATGACTATTTCGCCAGAAAAATTATCACTCTATATTTTGGATAGACTGTTGTATTTTGAAGAATATTCTAAGTATATTCTACTCTATCCAGATGCAGGGGTATGTACAATTGTGATTTTGAGTTATTCACTCATTCAGGAACCATCGGCATGGCGGTGTGTGGTGAGAACGTGACGGCCGCAAGCGTGGTCATCACCGCGCGCCAGAAAAAAGAGAACGAGAACATGACACGTGATGCCATATCTAAGGTGACGAATGTGTATGCATTAGACGATCTGCCTCTCCAGTCATCTAAAGTTAAAATTCCTTGATTAAAATATTTTTCAGCGGATTGAACTCGTTTCTAACATTGTTTTAACTTCATTTGTTTGTAATGTAGTACGTAGCCGTCTAGATTTGCGTCTCTTGTCCAGCCTGCTAGGGTGGAGGCTTACTAGTCGTTCATTGATCTTTGCAAGCAGGGATTAATCACCGTGGTGTCATGGCAGCGCCCAGGTTCAAATTTACTGATAAAAACTAACATTCGTATTAAAATTCGACATGTCACATATATCACCTTAGATATTCGTCTAAAATGAGGTACATGGTCATCTTTCGTTCAATTTGGTACACAAAAAGACGTTAAATCATGGCTAATTTTGAGCCAAAATATTTCTCAAATCCACTAACCCAATAATCTTTTTCATCCGCCAACCTATGATCTCTATTTCAACACTATCTAAAACATTAATACTCTTCTATTACTTAACAATAAGTAATTTACGACACTTAAATCATTATTCATCAATACAGTGTGAGTTACCAGAAGACTTTTGCCTTTGAGATAATCCTGACGTATTCAATCTTGAATAGATAAAAGTTTTGTATGACGTAGAGTGTAGACCAAACGCTCGTGTTGCTATGTGTTTCTCATGTAGACCAGGTGTTGCTTTGCGTTTACTGATACTCATGTAGACCAAACGCTGGTGTTGCTTTGTGTTTACTGATGTAGACCAAACATAGGTGGTGCTTTGTGTTTACTGATGTAGACCAAACATAGGTGGTGTTTGTCTGTCTGTCTCTTATACACATCTAGATGTGTATAAGAGACAGATGCACTAAATACCGAGTGCCTGGTATTAAGGTATTAAATGCACTAAATGTCGACATGGTATTTAGGTATTAAATGCACTAAATACCGAGTGCCTGGTATTTAGGGATTAAATGCACTAAATACCGAGTGCCTGGTATTTAGGTATTAAATACACTAAATGTCGACATGGTATTTAGGTATTAAATACGCTAAATACCGAGTGCCTGGTATTTAGGTATTAAANTTGTGTTTACTGATGTAGACCAAACGTAGGTGGTGCTTTGTGTTTACTGATGTAGACCAAACGTAGGTGGTGCTTTGTGTTTACTCATGTAGACCCAACACAGGTGTTGCTTTGCGTAGAACAAGTTCTTACTAGGTTGTTGAACTCAGCACCAGCCTTCCTTGCTTAAAGCTTTTGTGCACTAAGGGGGATTTAAAGGGGAAAACACTAAGAGGGAAATTTAAAGGAGGAAACTTTTTGTGCACTAAGGGGAAAATTTAAAGCTTTTGTGCACACGTCATAAAAAATATTTATGAAGAGATAGTCCAGTTCAGCTTATGTCATTTCTTATTAAAAATGGGCATTTGAATACTAAATTTACATATGAAGTGAGGTCAGTCGCTTGGTGTTGATGCGCTGGATGACAAGATGTGATGTTTTGGTGATGTCCTTTCCTTATTAGTGTTATTTGCAGTTTCTGAAGTTCTATGATCCATGCAAGCGCAGCGGAGCCTTCTTCACCTTTGCTCACGTGGGCAAACACGACGAAGATAAGGTCAGCAAATGTGTCCTTAATGTGTCCTTAATGTTAATATTCATACAATCATTTTATGATCTGATTAACCTCCTCTCTAGGCGCTACTTTTTTTAAACTCTTCGTCAATTCCTTCCGTAGGTTACTCTTATCTCATTGAGTCTGATAAGTTCTGCCGTTAATGTATGTATATAATGCCTTAGGTCCTATCCAATATTCAGCGAACGCTTCTCTTGAGTTTTATGGTTCACGCGTGTTTTAATTGTGAGCTTCTTTGGGTGTGCAAACGCAACACCCTTTCGGTGTTGCGTTTGCGGCAAAATGCTTTTTTTCATGCACTCTATATCGCATTGAGTATCACAGCAGCAGGTCCAATTTATAAATGATTGCTCTCTGTAGGATGACCAAAATGGCTGCTGCAGGCATAGTTTACTACTGATTACTTTTTCGTATGATGATCAATATGACTGAGGCAGGCATAGTTTACTACTGATTCAGATTAATTTTCCGTATGATGACCCAAATGGCTGCTGCAAGCATTATTTACTACTGATTGCTCATCCGTATGATGACCAAAATGGTTGCTGCAAGCAGAGTTTACTACTGATTGTTCATTTTTAGGATGACCAAAAGGGGCCTGGTTTTGAGTTGAACATGTTCAAGAGGATCTACCCCGCGACGCCTGTGTTCGGAGCCTTGATCGTCAACGCCCAGACTTGCTTCGAGTTTCTGCCTCATCCTCATGGTCAGAATTTATTGAGAATTTACCTTCCATTCAGTCTCATTCATGCTTGGATTTCAGCTTCACCTGTGGCAAATTCCTGTTTTTTTTTTTTGCCTCAAACTCTCGGAAATTGAGTTTTAATGTATGTTTCAAGAAAAGAAACTGAGAGGGTGGAGCAGGTGATATTTTATAAAGTTTTTTTTTGCACGGCATCCAAAACCAACATATTTTAGCTTATAACTGTGGCCTCTGTGGCATATTTTTTAGCGTATAACTGTGGCCCCCTGGTGTTGATTCTTCTATCAAATTCTAGTAATCCGTCTGGGGACTAAATCATGAGTATACTTGTATACTTCAATGAGGTCACCACGCAGACGTCGATAACGGAGGCTTGGAAGCTTCATAATCTTTAATCTTTCTTCTTTAATCCTCTTTAGGCCTGAAATTATCCTTGTTGCGCGTCCCTCTCAAGGTGGACTTCTGACGCCTGTCTGTGCTCGTCAGAAGTCCTATGAGATTTCGCGCTCCTAGGGGATTGTTCCTGAGCGCCCAACTGCTGAACTCGCAGTATCTGACTGCAAATCTCAGTTGTGGGGTTAAGTTATTATGTAGGTAGGATTCCTTACAGTTCCCTTCTGTCTCTCTGCGGGCGGCCGACGTCCCGTGTAAGCGACCTCTTGTTCGAGTGTCTTCGTTTCTGTTGCTTTTCACCTGTCCCTCCATGTCACTACGTCTCTTTGAGATGAGACCTTCCACCCCTCTTGGGTGATGAACAATTTTTGATTTGAAAAACTTTTGATAATTGAGACCTTACACCTCTTTGGTGATGTTTATCATGACTTTCGGTGCGAGATAGCTAAAAAGCTGAAGCGCTAGTAAACATGTGGCCACTAATCTAACTAACTTGTTGCACGTCTCTGAACACTCGACTAACTTTTTGTCCTTTTCAAGTTTCGGTGACCACACGTTTCCAAACTCTAGTTTCGGGTGCACGACAGCGACAAATATAGGCTTCATCGCTTCTGTATCTGGGAACTCGTTACGTCTGATCAGTCTTTATTTATAATTTGCGTTTCAATATGCCTAGAAGTTCCAACGTGCCTTTCAGCTCCTTTTCGACATGAACTCTCGAATCTTTTGCCACGGTAGACTTCAATCACTACTCTCACATTGCAACTATGTCATTTCATACTGTAATCTTGCTTTTCATTGTTCCTGCCGAGGTGAAGTCCTTTACACTTGTCAAAATTAAAACTCAGCTGCCACGTATCGGCCCAGACAACTAACCGATCAAGATCATTTTGGAGTTGCACTTTGTTTAACGCTTCTTTATCGTATTATAAACCTTTGTGTCGTCGGCATAAATGGTGCACACGCTTGACCCTACTTCCGAAAGATCGTTTATAAAGGCGACAAAAAATAGGCCGGATAGCGCTTCCTTGTGGCACGCCACTGCGCACTGATGCCCAGTCTGACACGGTTTCGTTAATACTGATACGTTGTCTACCTACTAGAAAATCTCTGATTTTGAACTCTTTTCCATTTCTTGTTTACCTTTAGGAAGTGTGTTGCCTCTCTGTTTTCTAATTTTTTTTTTGTCGCAAAAAATTTACAGCTACCTCAACCGTTATTGAAATTCTTAAATCATTTCGTGTATCCCTTGCAACACGGTGTATAAAAACAAGAATGATTCATCTGATACTGACATGACAGTGTCTTGATAGATTCGGCGACAATTGGCAATTTGAAGTTAAATTTCTAAACCTGATACGTGTCTTGTGTTGCAGGTAGCGTCGAATGGCAATTACAACAGGAGAAGAGAGATATATACGAGACCCCGATGGCGATGGGATGGATTGATCCAGAGGAAATCGAGTACTGTACGACCACAATTTTATTTCTGCAGTTCTAGTGACTACAATATTGGTAGGCGTTAACAGAAAGAAAATAGGTATGATTGGAGACCCATTTACGTGGCGTAAATCATATTCGGAGATATTCCCATTAACCATATAATATTCTATAACCATTAAATAGAATGGTTATGTTTCTACTTTCTAGACCTGAACCTAGTCTCCGGTGGAAATTATTCACTTAGAAAGGACATAAACGAATTCTTAAATTTAGTTTTTTTTAGTGGAGTTTTGTTATTTATGGGCATCACATTGTTACGAGCCCTAAATATTACTTATTTACAGTCGATGTTTATTGCGTCCGCCAGTGCGCTACACAGCTTTCCCGCTGTGTCAAAAAACGTCGAAATCAATAGATTGGCACGTCTTAACGTGATGCATGTTACGCTTCTATTTTTAGCGCACCGGCGCTCTACAGTCGTGCTAGTTAAAGATTAAACATTGCAATAGATATGTTCTATCCAAAGCATGAATTCGAGTGTCCAACTTAACTAAAAACGGATCCCACAATGCCATATCCTAGAGATAGCATCTCTGAATTGCATAAAAGCGTTCAGTCATTTACAGTCGCACCGTCCTGCTTTGTTAGATTTTTGTTCCCATCATATATTGGATGCCAAGTTGAACTACACTAATTAAGTTAAACTACTACTAATTTCATTCCTTGGTAAGAGGAATAGACGATATTTATCGTTGGTTACTTTATTTACTTTGTGAATACAAGCGCACCTTGCAGTAAATATACTAATTTTTGAAAACTCGAATCAAGCTTGCACCTCGCTATGGGATTCGTCAATCTTTGATGCTTCTTTTCGACTATAGCATCTTACATGCATAGTATATTTGGAGCACCATCATGTTGGACTTATTATTTTTCATTGCTTTGTTTCTTCGATAAAGGATCAGAAGTCGTGCAGAATTTTATTGTACCTTGGTAATAGAATTCATACTTATACGCGTATGGAACTGAAAAAACTATAACAGAAATGTTCCCTTTCTGTTCTCTTGATTATGCGCATTGATGGTAAATATGTGCTGATAATTGTTATAAATGCTTACTGGGCTGTTAAGCTCCGTATATTTTTTTTAATTACGCGCAATTCACTACGCCTAGTTAGTTATAGGTGTATGCGAGTATCGAACATGAAATATGTTTTTAGTGGAAGTTTTGCGGGTTAATTATTTAAATAAATTTGTCGAATACTTAGCACGACGTGCAACTGCTTATAAGGGGTAGAAGGGGCGTGCCTGCAGCTCCATTTTATCTAAATCTATTCGCAAGCCTTTGATCAATTATTCATATTATTCGCGCTAACTATAATTGCTGCTGATTGAATCAAGTTAATTCATATTTTTTTGATACAATCAAAACTAATTTCCAGCTGTCGAGGGTAAGAGGAAATATGCCCTGGAATTGGGGAAAAAATTGATATCAATAGAATTGATAATTTTAATTCAAGAATGAAATGAATGGATATTGATATACTATGCAATTTGAGTTTTGCACGAGTAAGTATAGTTGTACAGCAAATTCCAAATGAAGATTTTGGATTAATAAAAAAAATCAATCTAGTATTTTTTGGGTCCCCCCTTGTATAAACCACCCACTTACTTAAGTCTATTCCATAAGAGTATATACATATAAAAAACTCGGCGTCAGGGGAACAGATGAAGCCGCGTGAGAGAAATATATGCATATGGTCCTAATATTAGTACATTCAATGATGCAAAAAAGGTTTTGCTCAGAAACCTGGAGGCTCAGGCGTCAAAAAAAATCTAAAATAGGTTTCAAATTTTCGTATTAAACTCTAACAGAATTTGTTCTGCGTTTCTTGATTTGATCATCAGCGTAAAAATTAGAAATTTTAATTTTTTGGCCGGAGCAAGCTTACAGCTTTCGGACAGGGCCGTATTATATAGCTAATGTAGTCTTATAACTAACGAAAATGTAGGCTTACTTCGAGTTGCACGCGTTCACGGCACGTTTGTCTAAAGTAATGTTGCACAAAATTGCTGTACAACTGAATAAATTGTTACAAATTACATCTAATTTTTTAAATTAGTCTTACAATTGCACTCCCGTACCGTGACACAACATCATCTGCCTGAATGTTGCAGTCATTCTCTGTAGGCTGGAAATCCCAGGGCCTATACTTTACTCGTGGTCTACTTGTGAATTGAGAGGTAACCATAAGGGCAAATGGATAATGAAACAACTGGTCTAAGAAATTAATCAAAGGGATCTTGTACTAAAGTGAACTCAGGTGACTGATATAAATGAGCAAACTAAACTCTGTAGTTGTAAGTTAAATGATGTGTAAATCATAAGTGATTGTACTGAAAATTAGAGCATGGGAAGGCGAGATGGAAGTTGTTGCAGTTAACTAGACAATGGTTTTGCTTGACAGGATATTATCATCTTCAAAATTAACTATTAATGGGAACAATTTGCACAGCTTTGGATTGCAGGCAATGGTGTTACGGTAATTTTCATTAGTGCCGGAACGAGACTAGAAACAGATGGCATTGTTAAATATGAATGCATCAGACAGTTCAAAATCAGGTAAATAAGTGAAGGCAGCAAGATCTTCAACCGCTGTTTTTTTCTATGCAGATTAGACCACTCGGTCTGCACTTGCCTTCAGCTCATTGCACATCAATTTTGTTCCCGAGTTCACAGTCATTCGTGCGTACGCTCAGTTATGATTTCTAGCTTTGTTTATGTTTCTCTGGGCAAACTGCCCTTCTTACAGTACACGGAGACGAGTAACAGGCCGTATTACTTTTAGCTTGACGGTTGGATTTGGGGGATCTGCGGAGCGTGGATCCGTTGGGAGATCAACGATCTTCCCACTGAAAACTTTTAATGAGAGGTCACGGTATTAATCCAGGGTGTAATTGTTATAATTCAATATCGAACGTTTCCGATCATGTAAGAACCATTAAATGCGTCCACATTTCACATTAATTTTTGTAAATGCGTCGTGACGCATTAAATGCCATTAAAATGTGTCAACGACTTAGATAATTGATCAAATTTATATATGGATTACTAATTTGAATTACTTTTTGTAACTCATAAATTGCTCTATATCCAATTTAAATTCATTTAAATTTGATATTCTTTTTGGCAGCAGACGTGAAGTTGCGCTGAAGTGTAAGATACAAGGAGCTAGAAAGAGTTTGGGCCGGAAGTACTGTTTCGGCATCCTAATTAGTAGTTGAATAAAATTTTCGTACCTTAATATCCTCACAATTTGGTGCAATTGTAATTGTATTTTTACAGCATCCAGTTTCACTCAAGGGATTGATGCCATTTGCCCAATACGAAATACTTCATGAAAAACTTTTATAGAATAGAAATCAAAGATATAAACTGCAAGACAATTAAAAGATTTTAATGTAGTTATTGAGTCCAATTAAAAGGCCTACATTTGCACAGGAACACACGCTACGGCAAAATCCTTCGGTCAACCTATAGGCGTTTTTTTTAATTTAATATAATTTAGTTTAATTTATAGGGCTGGGGCTCGCGTTTGGGTTAAAATGGGAATAAGGCTAAAGAAGCCCTTAGCATTGACTTGTGCAATATTTTCCCATTGATTTATGACCGAATTTTTTATATTTATTCTGAAGTATCACCACAATAATCTAGGCTTCTAATCGAAAATTAATATTAAATTCAATAATACGGTTAAATTCACATTTTTTAAATTTTGAATGTTACTGGGGCAGCTTAAAAATGGTTTAGCTGAAAAATCTTTTGGAAGGGACGTCTTTGGAAGGTGTTAACATAAAAAATAATAGTTGGAAAACTAATGTATCGAAAAGTTGTTTTTCTCTCCACCTTTATGTCAAAGGGGCAAGTTTCGCCCGCTAGTACTATCGGCTACAAGTAGCAACTGATAGTTTAGCCGGCAAGTAAGTTTATACGAGTCAAGTACTGAAGTAGCTTATAGCATTTTCTCATCAGTTGTCGCCAGGGCGTCTCTCGATGTTACGAATCATTCAAGATTCGCTTGTCTGGAATCTGCATGCACGTTCCAGTCGTTGCCATCCAACATAAGTCAAGACTGAAGACGCAAGACTCAGAGTCAAGAGACTCAGTGTCCCTCGGACTGTGGTGCGGTAAGGTGTGGTTGTTAGAGCTTCGCAACGCTACCATGGGAAGTGAATTCAGCAGAGCTGTTCCAATGACTTGAATATAACATTGACGTGATAAAACCCGTTCGTTGTCTGCTATTGTGTTTTTAGTATAATAAGAACGTACAAAAAGGGTCAAATGATGTAAATACAGCGAGAGAAAGGAATTTTAGTAGAAGATACAACGTGTAAGCATTACACACTTAAGAGTAGGTTTCCGTTTTTCGCCAAAAAGGTCAAAGTTATTGGGACCAAGGCTTATAAGTTAGAACCGCCACACACTTGTGCCATTTCCTCAACCTTAATTTAAACTTCACTGATCTGCATAATTTTAAATTATGTGGGCTCATGGATTCATATTGGGACCTGAAAGTTTACAAATTGCTAACTGCACTGGTCTTTACTGGCTGGCGAATTTACCTAAAATTTCGAAGGGTCAAACCGCTTATCTACCTACAGGCTAAACCTTAGGGACCAATTAACGCTAAATTTATTCATTAACACTATGAAAGAAATGTGCATTTGCAACCTTGAACATGGTATTAAACAGGTTGTTTTTACCTCTGAAATAGAACTTGATTCACGTAAGTTTAGATCGTTTTAACACCAGAGAAAATAGTTTTGCAGATGGTGTGAAGAGACTAAAATGTATGGATATCGAGCTCGCATTCGTTTACTTTAGTTTGAAAATGATTTTTTAAATGAAATCCACGATGAAGTAGGTAGCAAATGTAGTTATGGGATGAACGACCTATAATAAGCCTTCGAAAATCTTAATATTGCGCCTACCATATACCACCAATTTCTCATCTCTAGCTGAAGAATGAATGTTTTACGTTTATACCACACTCAACATTTTCGAATTCATGGTATAGGTGATGAGCATTATGTATTTATCCTTCTTATGCATGCCATTTTATTTATCTGGCGTTTCTTGTTTCCCGCACTCCTATATAAGCGCTCATTTGAAGGCGGTTTCGAGTGCAAAATATGCTTAATGAATTATGAAATTATGGAATTATGGAACCTGGCCTCGTGCTTAGTGGAATCCTTATTTCAATAACATATAACTTTTCATTAATGAAGTAGGCATTCAATCAGCTATTCTATTTCATTAGTTGCCTAAAAGGCTTCAACTGGAACGCTTATAGGAAAACCGTCGTCGTCAAAGACCGATCAAGATAATATATTGGAATATGGGTTGAGGTATTCTAATTTTTTACGAGAAAAATTATGCGTGACTACCAATTTTATTCCTAGCTTATATGCGTCAGAACCAGAAAATGCTGGATGATTTCGTCCCTATAAGATGTAAAATATATAAATGCACGGACGTTTAATTTTACTAACATATAACATCTTAAATCCAGTGCAACAACTAACACGGAATGTGCTGTATGTTTATATAATTAACAACACATTTAGGCCATATATTGAATTGTTCGGTATTTTTGACAAAAATTATAATTTTAATATATGAACATAAAATTATATAAGAGTCTTAAGAATAGTTAGGTGCCTCAAGCTCCCTTGAAGCAGATCTAATGACGTCACTGATTAGACTATTTTCTTGCTGCACTGCGATCCTTGCTTACAACAGCCGTAATGTCGTCGAGTTTCTGCCGGAATGTCGACTGTCAAAGTTCCGAAAACTTTCGTAATTGAAGTAGATAAGTTACAATTGGTAACTGAAGTAGATAAGTTACAATTGGTAACTGAAGTAGATAAGTTACAATTAGAGTTGCTGCCTAACTGACGCTCTCTTGTTTATCAGGTGACAAATTAGAAGTGAGTTTACAGAACAAAAAATAAGTTAGATTGTGAGTTCGAACTATGAATGATTTCGGTGAGTAAGAATGAAATTTTTGAAATAAAAAATACCTAAACCCTGATATTAGGGAGAAATATTTATGTAGTTGTGAAACTATTTGAAAGAAGAAGAAAATTTGAATGGATTTATCATGTCAAGTATCTAAGAAATATCGACTCTAATGTGCATTTTCTCTCCCTCGACTCATTGTCTGTGGGAGAAGTGATAATTGTGTCTGTGTGAAAAGTGATAATTGCAATTATGAATGAATTTTTTTCGTTCATTAAGATATCCATAATTCTAAAGTCGTAGTTATGCATAGGTTGATCATAATTGATATAACTTACGACTTGACCAACATACGACAATGCGACCACAGTAAATATGATGGGTGAATTACTTTTCAAAAATGAATGCGATTCCGGCCACTTGGGAATCACTCACCTGTAATTCCTGAATCTGTTACAAGCCAGTATATGAATTTAGTCACCATCGTAAGGCTCTGAATAATTCGAGTGAATACTAGAAAATTCAGCCCCGTTTAGGTACAGCGTCTGAAGGCATTTGAAGTCGTCGTCTACAGGTGAGTTAACTTTAGTTAGTTTTGTTTAGTTTAGTTTCACTCAGAAATGTGAATAGGTCATATTGTTATAATAGTAACACACTTTCTGCATGTACCACTGATACTTCCTTTCGTCGGTCAAAAGTGAGTCAGGATGGTCCACTCTAGGACTAGAAGTGCAATGTTATTTGGACAAAGGCTCACTTTTTCTGAGCCAGTTCTTGACTAATTGGCTATAAGTGTTGATATGCCAATTAGTCTAGTTTGACTTCCTGAGCATCCTATGGGCAAATGAGCCGAAATTTTCTATAATTATTTTAATTTCGTTCGTCACTCAACTGAATATTTTACGTTCAATGTTTGCGGCACTTGAATTCTTCATTCGCATAGCAGCATTCAAATTCTATTCACGATATATAATTTCAATGCATTTCTCCCATGTCGTATTAATTGAAAGCTTAATCCATCATGAAATATAAACTTTCAGATTTTCTCCTTTATTGCCAAATTGCTTCTGTTTTGAACGTTTTTTTTCCCAAAATTTCTAAACTGCAGACGGAGAAGCGGAGACGCCAGTTTCATTTGTCACGCATGTTCAGGGCATATTTTTGCACTGGTTTATCTATATCTTCAATATTATGAAATAAATTTTCACTCTAAATTGTATATAGTTTGTCTTTATTATTTGTCATTTCAGTATCTCGTGTCACGCATCACGCATGAATAGAATTTTTATGGATTTATAAGTTAGATATACAACTTTGAACTTCAAGCATGTATGTAAAAACAGTATGTATATAATGCTTTTATACATTTACGACTTTTCACTAGACATCATATATTTAACATATTAATATTAATGTATAGCTTTCAAGCAACACTACGCATCTACTATGCGAATCGTTTCATATCGATATATAGGTATATGATATGATAAATATAACAATTTTAAAATAAATTATTTAAAATAATGTCTTCAATCAATTTTATAACAAATATTTCCTTAGGGTATTTATATAAATATATTTATATATATTTATACAAACGATCATTTACTGCCTCTACTGAGAGTCGGATGAGTGTTGGCATTTAAGCAAAGTTTTTTTTCTACCACACGTCCTCGAGCTCGCACGTACTGTTTACCTTATACCTGCGACTTGCTGATCTTCCTGTGCTGCCGCCCGCACGCTGCCATGTGGCTGTAATATTGAGTGATAATATTATCTAATATAATATTATGTAATATTATATCTAAGTGATGATCCCTGATTGATTACTGATCAGTGATGATATGGCCTAGGAGGAGAGAGGTTGTCGAACCGATCTCTGCGTCGCAAGCTCCACCATTTTTGTTGTGTGGTTATGAATTCTAGTGTGCCACTTATTGGAGTGCCATTTGAATTCTGGGGTGCCATTCATTCAATTCAAAATACGGCTAATTTACCTTATATATACCTGCGACTTGCAGCCACCCGCACGCTGCCTCGTGGCTGTAATATTGTGACCCGGGCACTAAATACCGAGTACCTGGTATTTAGGTATTAAATACACTAAATACCGAGTGCCTGGTATTTAGGTATTAAATACACTAAATACCGAGTGCCTGGCATTTAGGTATTAAATACACTAAATACCGAGTACCTGGTATTTAGGTATTAAATACACTAAATACCGAGTGCCTGGTATTAAGGTATTAAATGCACTAAATACCGAGTGCCTGGTATTTAGGCATTAAATGCACTAAATACCGAGTGCCTGGTATTTAGGTATTAAATACACTAAATACCGAGTGCCTGGTATTAAGGTATTAAATGCACTAAATACCGAGTGCCTGGTATTTAGGCATTAAATGCACTAAATACCGAGTGCCTGGTATTAAGGTATTAAATGCACTAAATGTCGACATGGTATTTAGGTATTAAATGCACTAAATACCGAGTGCCTGGTATTTAGGGATTAAATGCACTAAATACCGAGTGCCTGGTATTTAGGTATTAAATACACTAAATGTCGACATGGTATTTAGGTATTAAATACGCTAAATACCGAGTGCCTGGTATTTAGGTACTAAATGCACTAAATACCGAGTGCCTGGTATTTAGGTATTAAATGGTGCCCGGGTACCGAGCTACTTATTCTGATACTCCATTTATAGTGTGAAGTGCGTCATGTTAGTACAAACAAAAATGAGAATCCTAGGGTGGACAACTATCCTCTGTTTAGGTTTACGAGTTTAGCATAAAAGTATGCTACGGAATAGAAATAACATATGTATTTAAGAAAGTCAGACCTATTCCCTTACATTACTATTCAAAGTTACCTTAGTTTTTTACTCTAATCTTCTTGCGATTTTATCTTTCCCAAGCTCCTCAAATGTTTTAAAGTTCATTCAGATTTTTCCTTCAACATCCTCCTAGTCAACCTTTTTTTCCACCTTCCAGCATCCCGTCAATCAATTACCCGTTTGCTTTCATAAATTTTCTCTTTTAGTTATTCCCTAGTTTTTCCCTCCAATGTCTTCCAAAATTTATCATCCTAAATGTTCAAATAGATTTCCCTCCTGATGAGACCCTCAGATTTCCCCTCGAAAGTTTCCCTCAGTTTTCTCCCATAACTCAATGCTTGTTTTTTTCTCGTCATTTTCTCCTCTATGAATCTCGGCTGGCGTGGGTCTCTCGGTAGGCCTTCAATTTCCACACAAACAAAAACTTGTCTCAAAGGCTTCCTTGTTTGCCTGACGGGGATTGAGCCTGTGTGATCCGCTTGTTGTTTGTCTGTATTTCTGTCTTGCGTGTTGTTTGTATGTGTTTCTGTATTGCGAGTTGTTTGCCTGTGTTTCAGTCTTGCGTGTTGTTTGCCTGTGTTTCAGTCTTGCGTGTTGTTTGTCTGTGTTTCAGTCTTGCGTGTTGTTTGTCTGTGTTTCAGTCTTGCGTGTTGTTTGTCTGTGTTTCAGTCTTGCGTGTTGTTTGTCTGTGTTTCAGTCTTGCGTGTTGTTTGTCTGTGTTTCCGTCTTGCGTGTTGTTTGTCTGTGTTTATGTCTCGCGTGTTGTTTGTCTGTGTTTCTGTCTTGCGTGTGGTTTGTATAAATTCAAATCTTAAATGTTTGAATGCTCTCTGGTCACTTCCATAATGAAAATTAATTTAATTTACTTTATCTTAATAAAGTCTTATTTCATGTTAAAACCTCACATGCGAAAAAATAAAAGTTTCATTGGCTCTCTGTCAAACAAATAATTTTTTCTGAAAATTTTCAATTTAACAAGACTGAATAATTTCACATTCATCTCTTGTAAATTATACACTATAATCTTGCTCTAGACGAGCCTAATTTATTACAAAGGAGCTTGGTTGTAGCTCCTTCGCCGGAGGCTGATATAATCCTGCATATGCGAGCTCTTCTGAGTCCGTAGGAATTCCGTTAACAAAGTTGCGTTTAGTGAGCGTATTCTGCCGTGGTTATTGCGTTCGTCCAATCTCTCCACCAATGATAATTAATGTAGTACTAGTGTAATGAAGTGTCGTGTAATGAAATGTAGTTATGTAAGATCTACCTTGATTTTGTATGAAACTTGCTCTTAAACTCTTAATGGATGAGGAGTAAAAGTTTCTTTGCGTTTTTCTAGGGTTTGAAAAATATTTATCCAGAATAAATAGAATAAAAAGACGCAAGGAAATGTCTAGAGTTCACAGCGACGTGGACTATAGAAAGCCTCAACCTATCTTAAAAAAATGTTTATTTGCGGTGCGTAACAGATGCGTTGTGGACGATTGTCATCGCTGTTGATGTGTCTGCTCTTATTTTTTTATCGGTATTATTGATGCGGTTAATATTGTATTTTATCAGCATTATTGATACGGCTAATATTGTAGCTTGTGCAGATATGTTGTTCGCATCAGTTGTTATTCCCATGAACATTATCATTGCTTCCGTGTTTGATATTCTTTCTGACGTAACTATTATTGTTGAATTACTTATTGTCATTGCTGGTTTGGTACATTTTTTCGACCGTTATTTTTTGGTTATCATTGTTTTAGAATTATTGTCGGTGTCATGGACACAATTGTTATAATTGATGGTGCGCGTCGTGAGAGTTTGCATGGAGGCTCTCCATTGTTGCGGCCAGCGGGAAATAGGCGTGCGAACTGTTGCTGTTGTGCGTACTGTTGCTGTTGTGCGTACTGTTGTTGTTGTGCGAACTGTTGCTGTTGTGCGTACTGTTGCTGTTGTGCGTACTGTTGCTGTTGTGCGTACTGTTGCGTACTGTTGTTGTTGTGCGTACTGTTGCTGTTGTGCGTACTGTTGCTGTTGTGCGTACTGTTGCTGTTGTGCGTACTGTTGCTGTTGTATTTAGGCACTTTTACCTCCCTTTCTCTTTGTTTTTCACAGTTGCTGTTCTTCCTCTATGCGGGAGCTTTCAGCTCTCTTTTATATACATGATTCCTTTCTTTTCTCTCTCTATTCCATATCCTCACTTTCTATCTCTCTCTCTGTTCTCTCATTCTCTCTCCGTTACTCACTCAAATCATGAGAAAGAATCTTGCGTTGTCGCACAGCGCTTGTGGTTCGGATGGCACCCTATAGGTTTTCGCTCGATTGCAGAAATGTTTTTGAAGAAAGAACTGGGCTGTGAAAATGAGCGATATTTAAAAACCTAACCAAATTTCGTATTTATCGTTAACTCGGTCAACTCGTTGATGCCGCATCTTTTTTCTTCTCGCTTCGAATCACCGAAATGTGGAACAGCCTCCCCGATGACATCGTTGACGCTCCAAGTATAAACGCGTTCAAGAACAGACTAAATAAAGCTATGGAAAAATATATGTTCAGATTTGAAATGCCTAGCTCCTTATCGAACCCGGTGGAAGTCTAGTAGCTACCTGAAACTATCGCCAGTCATGAAAAGATCCGGTCAAATGAAACGATATTAGATCTTCTGTGAACAAGGCACGAAAAGGAAAAGAATCGGCGACAGGCCGCATCAGGCCTACGCTTCAGCGCCGAGATCACTGTTATGTTATGTGTTGTGTTGGGTAGAAGGTAAAGATGATGCTTGAAAAAAAAACTTATACCGATTCAAAATTGAACAGCCCAAGCCAGATTGGTCGAAGACAATATTATTTGACGTAAGAGTTTTTCATTTGTCAAGAGTAGCGTGGTTATTGATGGATGCATTAAATCACAATATTTAGGCACATAAAGCTCAGTGTACTGTATTAATTTTCAGCGCAGTAGAATTCTGACTTTTCGGATGTATTTTTTATTATTTATAACAAAACTGTACAGATAAAACTGTACAGACAATCTGAACTGACAAGACTTCAAAATAAACCTTATATTTGTTGCAAGAATACTCTTTGTGAGGAATAGGATTAAAAATGTAAAAAAGAACTTTGTTTTACGGTTGGCTAAACATAACTAATCAAGTGCGTTGAAATAAAAAGATAACCAGAAAATATTACGACATTAATTGCTGACCACATGCATCTTGGTTTATGAGTTGAACTTATTGCAAAATTTATTATTATTAATAGTTCATGAATTAAATTTATTGCAGAAATTTATTATTAATAATAGTTTATGATTTAAATTTATTGCAGAAGTTGTCATCCGCGGTGCCAGGCCAGTGAGCTTTTTTAGTGCTGCAGTTGACTTCAGCCGCCACCCGCTGCTGGAATTTTTTTGTGTTTTTTTTTGTTGGCAGCGAAACCTTGACATCTTCTGCCAACCACACCCTGTGCTGCTGCTGCTGCTGGTGATGCTGCTGATGCTGTTAATGATGCTACTGCTGCTGGTGATGCTGTTAGTGATGATGCTGCTGCTGGTGATGCTGTTGATGATGCTGCTGCTGCTGGTGATGCTGCTGATGCTGTTAGTGATGCTGCTGCTGCTGGTGATGCTGTTAGTGATGCTGCTGCTGATAGTGAAGCTGTTAGTGATGCTGCAGTAACACGCTGCTGGTGATTAATTATTATTGAAATTTCAGATATTCTGATTTTCAGCTCTTCTACTCATTGCGTCAATTTCTTTATCGTAGTTAAAAGTATGGTAACTCATACCCCTAAATTGTTCCTTGTGTTTTTCCTCTACTTAACTTAAAATTTCACATTTCCTCTTACGGTATCATGCTCACGACATGAAAATTTTTAATCATGTACTCTGTTTCAATCCACGATATTATGTGTACTACACGGACAATGTAAATCGTATACTTATTTTATGCCCTCGATATCATGCCTACTACGTGATAATGTAAATCAGGGGCCATACTTTCAAAAAAAGTTGAGAGATCGTAAGTTCATGAGCCAATCATTGACGGCCTTTCAAGCAAAATCCACCAATCATAGACAAGAAAATAGAGCGTAAGTACTTACGTTCACTTAGCGAGTTCTGAAAGTATGGCCCGTCTCCAGCTCGCATCTCTCGTTTTCCTGATTTTAATTAACGTTTCAATGCTGATGACGGACCGCAGTTTTCCTATGGCAATTTGAAGGCCTCTTGTCGAACCTGGCACGATTTAGCTGAAATTTATGCTTAAAATTATATTAAAAGGAAGAGAGCTGCTGGCAACACAAACAACGATGAGGCGTTCGCGAGGTTACGTCGGTAATTGTTTAGAATAGCCACACGTTTTTTATTAGTATCAGATTGCAGATTTTTTGTTTATATGCGTATAATAAATGACTGGAGAATGCATTACTATTTTCAAGGAGTCGAACAATTCTTTAGATGACATTGGTATATCAAAAGGCAGGTTTAGCAAGTAATAATAATATATTTAACGACGTTTTTAATGCAACAACGTTCAATTTCAAGTTAAGAGAAGCATTAAATAATGAAATGAATTTTGTTGAACATAAGTACATGATACGCGTAAAATGTAAATAGGATGCAACATAGAAGTTTCGAGCCAGAAAGTCTCTCCGCAAACTATCTCAAAGTTTACACAAATCTGGTCGTTTGGAACTAGATCACTGGGGTCCAATCTGAAATGGAAAGTGTTCAAACAATCGTTGATCAGTTAATATTGTGCACCTCTGCATGATGACGATGCTGGTGGGTTCCTCCAGCACTGCATGATGACGATGCTGGTGGGTTCCTCCAGCACTGCATGATGGGTTCTCGATGGGTTGTCTGTCCTCCAGACTGTGGGTGGCCGGTGAGACGGTCTCAATGTCGTGGTTGATAGTCCAATTACTCCAATGTAGTCCAAATAATGAAGAAGTCTACAACCTTCTTTGCATCAAAATTTACAGACTACATCGGCTTCTTGGAGAACTCTCGCTTTTTTGCAGCGTCCATTGTTGCGTATAGTCCGGAGTTTGACGATGGTGTCACGGGTGTCACCAAGCCTGTTGAAGTCATCAATGATCTTGAGATGAAGTTTCTTGGTTCCATTACACAATGTCGTGGTTCTTAGTCCAATTACTCTAATGTAGTCCAGATGATGATGAAGTCTGTAACCTCCTTTGAAGTAAAATTTATAAACTACACAGGCCTCTTGGAGAACTCCTGCTTTTTTGCAGGGGCCATTTTTTTACTGTGACTATACGCGTAAGAACTAATGTTATTCCTTATAGAGAAAGAGGGACGGAGCAATGATAATAAATCGTCTGTTTTGTGCAGTGACCGCTAAATGATTAATGGTAATAATTAGTTTTGATCTTGTGTCCAGCTGCTAATGTGGCTCGTGGTCTGGCATCTATTAGTTTTAATTATACAATATTTTTTCATTATTTAGTAACTTCGCAAAATTTGTAGCTCAGTTCTGCGCTAGGTTAGAGTGGTAAACTACATCTCGGGATTATATTTATCGAATCAACTGAAAATTTTAGTGAAGCCCTGCAATGTAAAAAGTTATTTAAATAAACGTCAACTATTGCCAACTCCGATAAGTGTTTAACTCGTTCAATCACATGAAACTCGACATCTTCAAGTAAATATACATTACCCAATAATAATTCATATATTTAACCAATAATGCTTCCACTATCTTTTACACAAAAGTTAGTTTATTTACTGCAAATATGGTTCAGTAGATCAAATATGTTTGATTTCACTGCCTCTTTGCTGAGACTGATAACTCTAAAGCCTCTCCGCTAATAAAGTTAATAGATAAACTGGCTCGTAATGACAGAAAGGTAAAAAATGCATAGATATTTGGACAAACTCTCACACATTTCCCTGAGTATGTACGGCCGTCCGTCTTTCTTGACGGGCATTTAATAATGCAGTGCAGTTCACATCGTCTGCGAGACGCATATGGAGCTGTTCATTAGCGCACGGCCGACCGACGATAAATGACCGCGCCATATTGGTGGTGGTGGTTGTTTAGTATGGTGGTGGTTGTTTAGTGTGGTGGTGGTGGTTTAGTATGGTGGTGGTTGTTTAGTATGGTGGTGGTTGTTTAGTATGGTGGTGGTTGTTTAGTATGGTGGTGGTTGTTTAGTATGGTGGTGGTTGTTTAGTATGGTGGTGGCGGTTTGGTATGGTGGTGGTGGTTGTTTGGTGTGGTGGTGGGTCACGAGGATGACCTGGTGCTGTAGGTGGGTCACGGGGATGACCTGGTGCAGTAGGTGGGTCACGGGGATGACCTAGTGCTGTAGGTGGGTCACGAGGATGACCTGGTGCTGTAGGTGGGTCACGAGGATGACCTAGTGCTGTAGGTGGGTCACGTGGATGACCTAGTGCTGTAGGTGGGTCACGAGGATGACCTGGTGCTGTAGGTGGGTCACGAGGATGACCTGGTGCTGTAGGTGGGTCACGAGGATGACCTAGTGCTGTAGGTGGGTCACGAGGATGACCTGGTGCTGTAGGTGGGTCACGAGGGTGACCTGGTGCTGTAGGTGGGTCACGAGAATGACCTAGTGCTGTAGGTGGGTCACGAGAATGACCTGGTGCTGTAGGTGGGTCACGAGAATGACCTAGTGCTGTAGGTGGGTCAAGGTCACTCGTGTACTCATCACAACGCAAGGCCCTCACTGCCTGGAGGGGAGGGGGGGCGTTTCGTTTGCCCAGAAACATTTCTCTTCGCTACTTAAAAAGTCGAAAGTATATTTTTGTGTCTTTATTTTTTAAGTATTTTAAAATCGGAAGTATTTTTGTATTTCGTGTCTTTATTTCTTAAGTATTTTTATGTAGGAAGTATATTTTTATTTCGTGTCTTTATTTTTTTAAGTATTTTAAAATCAGAAATATTTTTTTGTTTCGTGTCTACGTTTTAACAGCACCGAGTTTTTAAGTACAGTTGTACCTATACAATCCCAATAGGGATAAACACGTTCAAGTTATTTGTAATTTTTTCCATAATTGAGAAAAAATTTTCTACTGGATAATTTAAAAGCGTCTTCGTTTCAGGGTCGAAATTTTTTTTAAGAAAAACTGTGTGTGAAAAGTCGGACCATAATACGTTATGGCCTGATTATAAAATTTATTTTTGGCCCGAGTTAATAAATCTCAGTGTTTCTCTGCACAAGTGCAGAGAAAGAAAAAAATGTATTAAAATTGCATCGACTTAATTCATTGTAACTAATTAATGTTTTCTATAACCATATAACTAGCGTAAAATATTTTTAAACGAACCATTGAAGTAATATATGTTTATATTACTTAATAATATATCTTTATATTACTTGATAATATATATTTATATTACTTGAATAAGCACTTTCACGATAAGGAACTCAGTATTCAAGTATAGTTACTCGTTGAATTTAAAGTATATTTAGATACGCTGGCTCGCCAGTAATTGTTTGCAAGGCCGCGGCTTATCGCAGCAGTGGCCGCGCCAGGCTCAATATTTCAGCCAAACGAGGCCGTTTCCGCTAACTGTACAAAACGTGAGGTGCCATTTGCTGCTGAGATTATTGCCTCGACTGTACCTAGACTGCCTCGACTATCTAGACTGCCTCGACTGTATCTAGACTGCCGCGACTGTATCTATACTGCCTCAACTGTATCTATACTGCCTCGACTGTATCTAGACTGCCTCGACTGTATCTATACTGCCGCGACTGTATCTAGATTGCCGCGACTGTATCTATACTGCCTCGACTGTATCTATACTGCCTCGACTGTATCTAGACTGCCTCGACTGTATCTATACCTGTCTCTTATACACATCTAGATGTGTATAAGAGACAGTAGCTTGACTGCCTTGACTGTAGCTTGACTGCCTTGACTGTAGCTTGACTGCCTTGACTGTAGCTTGACTGCCTTGACTGTAGCTTGACTGCCTTCACTGCCTTGATGGTTAGAGCTTATCTGCCTTGACTGTAGCTTGACTGTAGCTTGACTGCCTTGACTGTAGCTTAACTGCCTTGACTGTAGCTTGACTGCCTTGACTGTAGCTTGACTGCCTTGACTGTAGCTTGACTGCCTTCACTGCCTTGATGTTTATAGCTTATATGCCTTGACTGCAGCTTGACTGCCTTGACTGTAGCTTGACTGCCTTAACTGTAGCTTGACTGCCTTGACTGTAGCTTGACTGCCTTCACTGCCTTGATGGTTAGAGCTTATCTGCCTTGACTGTAGCTTGACTGTAGCTTGACTGCCTTGACTGTAGCTTAACTGCCTTGACTGTAGCTTGACTGCCTTGACTGTAGCTTGAATGTAGCTTGACTGCCTTCACTGCCTTGATGGTTATAGCTTATCTGCCTTTACTGTAGCTTGACTGTCTTGACTGTAGCTTGACTGCCTTGACTGTAGCTTGACTGCCTTGACTGTAGCTTGACTGCCTTGACTGTAGCTTAACTGCCTTGACTGTAGCTTGACTGCCTTTACTGTCATTGATCTTTCTTTAATGTAGCTTATCTGCCTGGATTGTCGCCTCTTTGCCCCAACTGTCATCGCTTGCATGGACGGCATTGACATTTGCTCGTCTGCCTTGACCCTTGCCTTGAGCGCCTTGATTTTGCCCTAATATATCAGTCTTATCTTGACGTATCTCTAGAGTTTCCTTGAGGATTAACGACACTCGAAATGGGTCGCTCATTATTTCCTTTCTTTGAGTAGGCAAATTGGTTACATGTATGTTGTATTTATACTAGTAATATTGTCCCATAGATTGAAATACCTCATTTTTATGACTATTACGAGGATGTTCGATATGATTTAAGTTCAATTATACCTCAAATAACGTGTTATAATATTTTATTGAGCTGTATATAAAAAATGCATAACTGTTTTTATTAATAAGCGACGACGTGTGCATTTTTGAACTATTTATGACTTATAGATCATGATTAATGCACGATTTACGATTGATTTTTTACAACTTGATTATTCTCATAAGTTAGTAGATCTCATAAAAGACAATGCTGGATATTGGTCTTTCAAAATAATGGAATTATGACATTGTGATTCTATAACATTTGCATACATTCTTAGCCACTGTTGAAGTTTTAATCGTAGTTAAAAAGGAATTATCGCTTGTAAATTTCGGGCGTTGACTGTTGATCTTCATTAGCGAGGCAATTTAGATATTTCCTAAATTTCAAATATTTCCCATTCAGCTATAATATATATATATATATATATATATATCGTTATATCAATTCCGTTGTAATAGATACCGTTATTGCCCGCATTATAGATATTGCCCATGCCGTTCAATTCCAGTTTTTAAGGTCAGCAAGAGTTCCGTTTAATTCCTTGTTTCTTCATCTTTTTCTTTCTTTCTTTTTCAAGCAATATAAATATCAGCAGACAGATTTTTATATATATATTTTTTAAATTTAATTTATTTAATTTATTAATAGATTTAATTCATATTTTATATATTAATATCGGCAGACAGATTTTTATATATTTTAAAAGAGTTTATTTTATATGTATTTGCCGCCGTTTATCAGCTCAGGCGGTCATTTCTCACCGCTAATGAGTTAGCTTGATTCTGCCCTCGACTCGGCCTTCGTTGCCGCCCATTAGACCATTAATGAGCTGCTCTGCTTTTTATTTTATTAATAAAAAAAGACTATTTGTGTCAACTCGATCAGTATTACTCGCCGAAGCAAGCGCGTCATGGTGGTGAGTCTGTTGTTGGTGAATTAAAAATGTCAGTTGTTGTTGGTGAATTAAAAATGTCAGTTGTTGTTGGTGAGTCAAAAATGTCAGTTGTTGTTGGTGAGTCGAAAATGTCAGTTGTTGTTGGTGAGTCGAAAATGTCAGTTGTTGTTGGTGAGTCGAAAATATCAGTTGTTGTTGGTGAGTCAAAAATGTCAGTTGTTGTTGGTGAGTCGAAAATGTCAGTTGTTGTTGGTGAGTCAAAAATGTCAGTTGTTGTTGGNGTTGAAGTGTGCAGTTGCTGCTGTTATTTGTGTGGGGGTTGAAGTGTGCAGTTGCTGCTGTTATTTGTGTGGGGGTTGAAGTGTGCAGTTGCTGCTGTTATTTGTGTGGGGGTTGAAGTGTGCAGTTGCTGCTGTTATTTGTGTGGGAGTTGAAGTGTGCAGTTGCTGCTGTTATTTGTGTGGGGGTTGAAGTGTGCAGTTGCTGCTGTTATTTGTGTGGGAGTTGAAGTGTGCAGTTGCTGCTGTTATTTGTGTGGGGGTTGAAGTGTGCAGTTGCTGCTGTTATTTGTGTGGGGGTTGAAGTGTGCAGTTGCTGCTGTTTTTTGTGGGAGGTTAAAGTATCAACTTGTTACTCTTATTTTTGTGAAGGTTAAATTAGGTTATAGTGCCAAGTTGTTGCTGTTATTTTTGGGAGAGAATCATTTGCAGAGTTTCGTTGTTGTTAACTGCGAGAGAAGGGCGGAGGCTAAAGTATTACGAGGATATGGGACATATTTCAGGGTATAGCCTCTTTTACTTGATAGGAAAATTTTTATGATAAAGTCATTTCAATTATAGGAGGTTAGTTCATTAATTTATTCGAGGTAATTAATTTCGTCGGATTAGTATCGGTTGTTTTTTGGTGATTTATATAGTATATATAGTTGTTCAGGTGTATTTAGTATATATAGTTATTCCTGAAGGTGTATGTTGTATATATAGTTTTTCAGGTGTATTTAGTATATATATTTGTCCCTGTGTATTTAGTATATATAGTTGTTCATGTGTATTCCGATGTAGTTGTTCCGATGTATTTAGTATATATAGTTGTTCAGGTGTGTTCTGTAACTACAGTATATGTACTAAATATATAGTTGCCGAATATATATATTAATACATAGTATTTCATTGAAGACCAGAGAATTTGTTTTATTCGCAATTTTCTTATTAGTTTTTTTCGATATAACGTCGTTAACGAAATAAAAGTGTCCATTGGTAACCTGATTTTCGATTTGCCAGTTTAAACTAAAAATATTGTTCGATATATCGAAAAAACTAATAAGAAAATTGCGAATAAAACAAATTCTCGGGTCTTCAATGATGAAACATGTTTGAAAGAAGAAATTCTGCAAACCTTTACTAATACATAGTACTAAATAAATAATATACCAAGTTAATATAAGTACTAAATATATAGATTTCGTGAGACTCTTGAATTTATACGTACAGTCGAGAGTCTCACTGCTCTTGTACAGTCGAGAACTGCTCTTGTTGCTGCTCGCAAATTGACTCGGCCTTGCCGCGAGGTCGCCCGTTTTTTCCCCATTACAATTATAAGAAAATTCGTTGAGGCCGTTTCCGTAGCTGCCGTTGTTGCTGTTTGTACTGGCGCTGCCGCTGTTATGTCGGCCTGTTTCCTGTTATGTCGGTCTATCCCCTGCTAGTGTAAAAATTTATAGGTGCATATTCGGTGGCTCTGCACCATCATCGGCATTTCTGCAATAATTGAAGTTCATTTACATTAACGCTCCCGTATTTATTTATTTATTCTCATTCCTCACTTTAAATAATGATTTATACTGTTCTTATAAGCTGATATACCAGTAATGTCTTTAATGAGTTGATTTTGTAGTAGGAAATACCGTTTTTCTACGCAGAATATCTTGGTCCTCATCCCTAGCAATTCCGGAACTACGTTTTCTGTAAAAGGTTATAAGAAAATGCAAGGTAGCGCGTTTTTAGGACATACTTAACCACATTACACACTTCCACTCTTATCAGCTGCAAATAACGGCCAAAATAAATGATTAGAAGTATATAACAAATGAAAATTTTTATATAAATTCCATTCAGTCATTGACATAAATGATGACAAAGATCGCAAGTAATCGAGATGAAAAAAATATGAGGTTATAAGCTATACAGTTTTCTATCCACAATTTAAACAACTGGAACGACGAAAACAATAACACGAAGGCTCCTACAGTTACGTAAGGATGATGTTATAACCAACACAACAAAAATAAATAATCTTGTAATTTGAAACAATTAACATTTATAACCGAGACCATACTTATGTAGCGCTTATTAAATATGTGAGATAATGAAATCTTCTGAGAGTTAAAAAGTACGGTTTTTACCACGCAATAAGTTGACTAACGAACTATAGGAACTGAAACGAATATATTCGTTAGAAGATATTGACCCAAATCATTGAGCACCAATAACAATGCCAACAACAGAGAACTGCAACAACGAAAATAACAACAACAACAACGATAACATCAACAAAAACAACGAGTGGTATCAACACGGATGTTTACGGCCATCATCGGTCGTCATGACAACCAGCGACGCTGTCGCATGGGGTGGTGGTGATGGTGGTGGTGATGATTGTGGTGGCAGTGATGATGGTGGTGGTGGCAGTGGTGATGGTGATGGTGACAGTGGTGATGGGGGTGGTGACAGTGGTGATGGTGGTGGTGACAGTGGTGATGGGGGTGTGTTATCACGATTACGTAACAGTCCCTCGATGACGCTTAATGTCACCGTACGGCGCTATCTTGTCACGGCCGTCACGCGAGTGCCGCCGTTACCTGAGGTCACGAGTGCCGCCGTTACCTGAGGTCACGAGTGCCGCCGTTACCTGAGGTCACGTTGGTGTTACACGCGAGGTCGTCACGCCGAGCTCCAGTGACCTAATTTTTAAGCCTCGCTTCCTGGCGGCGCTGAAAAGCGCAGTTTTTTAATCTCGGCGCCTCGGGTCTCTTGTTTATATTTTAATCGAATTTCATTGTCTGTAAGAATGAATGAATTTAAGTCATAAATTTGATCGAAAGAACTGTTATTTAGATCTGTGAAGAAGTCACGAAAAGTACAAGAATCAGCGACAATCCTATCCAGGCCTATTCTTCTACGCCGGAGATAATATACTATACTTACTATACATAAGGGCAATTATTTAAAACTTGTAAATGATTTCTTGATAGTGATACTTTTATTGTTCAGTCTGCATGTAAATGAGATTCATGTAGCCAGGTACCTGGCATCTGATCTTTCTATTTAGTTTTGTTCGATAATTATTGATTGATACAAATCAATCCTTCGAGTTAACTTTCGGATATTCGACCAAGTTTAAGTTTCGAATTTCCGTTTTTAGCGCATTTTCTCATTTATGGAAAAAATGCACTATTGTGCTCGCCATGTCCGTCTGTCTGTCTGTCTGTCCGTCCGTGACCTCAAGTTTTCGTCGTCGAGAAAATGCGCTCTCAGTCACTCACTGCAGTGAGTACTGAGTTATATTTTTTTGCAGTTGATCAACTTCCCGATACATTGGATCGGAAACATTAGGGAATTTAATCAATTAATCAAATTAATTAATGCTGCAGCTGTTTGCCCTGCTGCGGTGTTGCTGCAGCTGCAGTATTTTTAAGGTTGTTACCTCTTCAAATTTCCAGCATTATCTTATTACTCTTTTCCATATAGATAAATCTCAATCATTCTTTGCGGCGATTTTCGTGTTGGTAGTGTCTGTCTATGACACGTTACATCACCGTTACCTACCCTTGCCATTTGGACACCGTTACATGAAGAATCGTAACGGGCGTTGGCTTAACGGGCGCTTGAGTAACGGGCTGTGAGAATAACAGGAGCCATAGACAGCATCGCTGCCCGCTGCTGCTGGACACTAAAGGCCAAGCTTCTGTTTTCCTTCAGCGCGGACTGTCGAAATTCCGCGACAGGGAAAACGTACGCGGAGGAGACATTTGGGATACTGGGGCATGGCTTAGTATTTCAGGGTCTAGAGACGTGCTTATAGGGTCAAGAGACGTGCGTATAGGGTCAAGAGACGTGCGTATAGGGTCAAGAGACGTGCGTATAGGGTCAAGAGACGTGCGTATAGGGTCAAGAGACGTGCGTATATGGTCTAGAGACGTGCGTATAGGGTCTAGAGACGTGCGTATAGGGTCTAGAGACGTGCGTACAGGGTCTAGAGACGTGCGTATAGGGTCTAGAGACGTGCGTACAGGGTCTAGAGACGTGCGTATAGTGTCTAGAGACGTGCGTATAGTGTCTAGAGAAGTGCGTTTCAGGGTCTATATAGTCGTGACGAGCGTATAACTCAAAGTCTGGTTGTGTTCGCCGAAATGAGGAAAAAATTTGAAATTTGCGATCGGGATGATTAAACTACTTTGTTAATTGCGTGATGAATTTCGGATTGCCCGGAAAAATTTGAATTTGTTTTCAAATGATCGTATTTAACAATCATGATCACCATTAACGTGATGAATGTCGCGTGTCTTTAAAGTTAAAGAATGAATGAATTGTTAAAGAACGTTGTTAAAGATTCGTGTTAAAGATTGTTGCGTTGTTTCAGTTAAATGGAGGAATTTTTACTGCAAATTGTCGTTGTATCATCGTCGCGACCTAAGGTCTTGACGCTGAACTTTGATATGGAATTAAATATTATTAATGACAACGCTTGTCTTTTAAGCAAAAATAATAAATTATCTCATAATCTTGAGCGCATTGTTTGAAAATTAGATATTTTTAGGCGAAGTTCTTGGAAACATTGGCTTACCTCCCGATAATAATGATTTTTTTGGGGGTTTGGGGTTGACTCATAGAGTCAACCCCATCTCCTACATTCTTCGCTTGTGTCTATGAAAAAATCTCCGTGAGATAAGCGCTGACATCATACCGCGTCATTTTTGGGGTTGATTTTACGTTTATTTTTCCCCGTGATGTGCTGCACTTACGTTTCGTGCTAGCGGTTGATCGAAAATTATTTTTAAATAAATTTAACTTCTTTCTTGATCGTACCCTTTGCAGCACTTTTGCCAAAAATACGTCTTATATCGAAAAATTGTTAAATTTTCTCTTAATTCTCCATTTTATATTATATTTCAAAGACGTGGGCACGTTCATAGTTTATATTTATTCATGAGATTGGTTTCAAGTTCGTGTCATAATAGGACGTTTATCTGTGTTTTTTTCCTTCCCCTCTATTTTATTTCGAAATTTTTGTCCAGCGATTTCTTGCCTCGGTGTTTTTCCAGCGAAAAATATACAAGGACTATGGTTCTCAGAACTGCAACCTTGAACGATGAACCTTTTGTTTAGACTGGACAGTTTACCGTGATGTTGCTGTCTCATGTTCAGATGGGACAGTTTACCGTGATGTTGCTGTCTCATGTTCAGATGGGACAGTTTACCGTGATGTTGCTGTCTCATGTTCAGATGGGACAGTTTACCGTGATGTTGCTGTCTCGTGTTCAGATGGAACAGTTTACCGTGATGTTGCTGTCTCGTGTTCAGATGGAACAGTTTACCGTGATGTTGCTGTCTCGTGTTCAGATGGGATAGTTTTCCGTGATGTTGCTGTCTCGTGTTCAGATGGGACAGTTTACCGTGATGTTGCTGTCTCATGTTCAGATGGGATAGTTTACCGTGATGTTGCTGTCTCATGTTCAGATGGAACAGTTTTACCATCATTTTAGCTTCATTAACTCTTCGTGGATCAACTATCGGAATGTAATTATTATCTCAGCTCACGTGGGCGATATGTTATTAGAATTATCAAGAGTTTACCCTCGTAGGTTATTGAATAGATCAAAGTTATCGTTTCTCTGTCGATTAAAACTCGAAACAAACGACCACCTCGTTCGGTAATTCCTATCCTGCAACACTTCGCATCTTGCCAGAGTGTTTTACACTAAAGGTCACGGATTGAAGTCCAACCTGTCCACAAACAAAGCCTGATGATGGCTGGTTGAAGACTGGTGATGGCTGGTCAAAGCCTGATGATGGATAGTTGAAGACTGGTGATGGCTGGTCAAAGCCTGATGATGGCTGGTTGAAGACTGGTGATGGCTGGTCAAAGCCTGATGATGGCTGGTTGAAGACTGGTGATGGCTGGTCAAAGCCTGATGATGGCTGGTCAAAGTCAAAGTGTGGCCGCATTATCACTTAAGTATATATACACGTAGCGGCAAATCCCTTGTTAGTCATTGGTTGGTTGTTGATAGTAAAAAATCTTGGTGTCAAATGTTAATCTTCTGACGAGTTCGAACTTCCTGGTTATAAAAAAATAGCTCAAATTAAAATTCACGTGGCTTACGATTACCCCCCAGATATTCCAGAAGGATATCGTGAATTACCCTCAGATTTACTCTGATATAACAGCGCGTTCATTACGGCCAAAAGTCAAGAATTACTCAGAAATTACTGCACATATATTAGAGACAGAAATTTCGAATTACTCCGAAATAACTGCAATGAAATAATGGGCAGAAATCGCGAATTACCATTAAATAACTGTTCTTATATACGCGCAGACGCCAAGAACTAACCTGAAATAACAGCTATGTTAAGGTGGCAGTCATGAATTACCCTGAAATAACTGTATTAGGTTAGGGCAGAAATTACGAATTACCCTGAAATAACGGTAGTATGTAAGGGCAGAAATTGCGAATTACCCTGAAATAACAGTACTATGTTAGGGCAGAAATTATATACGAATTACCCTGAAATAACGATACTACTCGTATGTTAGAGCAGAAATTACGAAATAATTTGCAGTAACTGCACTGTATAACGGGCAGATATTCTCGCGGGAACATCGCTTGCTCATGGCATTTCCTGCGCCAGCAGCGCTGCTCAGCCCGACTTTCTTCAGAAGCGGAGCCGCTGCCGTCAGCTGCTTTCGGCAGAAGTTTCCACTCGTTTCTATTCCTGTTCTTGTATTTTTTTTAGTTATTTGCAACTTCTTAATGCCAGTTTTACTTTTGTTTATCGTTTTTAGTTATTTGAACTTCTGAAATAATGCTTGTTTTGCTCTTGATAATCATCCATTTAAACTTTCGTTAAATTTTTAAGCCAAATTATTTCTAACAGAAGCTATGCTAAATTTTTTATCACTTTTGAATCACTGTCAGTATTAATAAATTTTTTCTACTAACTTGCCGGATAACGCTGGATTTATTTCTCTCACCATACTTCACGTTTTAATTGACTCAAGCAACTTAACATGGTAAACACAATTTACAACATTTGACATTTCAAATGATATCTCCGAGCTTATTCTAAAATTTCGTATATTAGATTTTATTGAGTGTAACCCGCGCGACCGCTGGTCCAGCGCCGGCCGACCGCCGTGAACTCTCCATGTGCCTGCGGCAATTCTGAGCCTCCACGCTGCACCAGCTTCTCTTCAGCTACCTACAGCAATTACTTGATAGTGCATCCTTAATTAAATTTAGTATCAGAAGGCAGAATAAGCTTGTTTCAACACGGGTAGTTAATGGCCAGATAATTCGTCAATTTAAACTGCCATTAACTACCCGTGTTGAAACAACCTTAATTAAATTTAAACATTTTATGCCCTTGCTTCCTTTTTAGCGCATTTTCTCATTTATGGAAAAAATGCAGTATTGTGCTCGCCATGTCCGTCCGTCCGTCCGTCCGTTCGTCCGTCCGTGACTTCACGTTTTTGTCGACGAGAAAATGCGCGCTCTGTCACTCACTGCAGTGAGTACTGAGTTATATTTTTTTATCATTGCTTGTCCTAGCATCCTTGATTCAACTGTAATATTGACTGCGCTTGCATCCTGCGCTTGCGTCTACCCTTATAATTATCTCCTTAACTAAATGACCGATCTTTCTGAAACTTTGCAAGCATGTGTAAATCACTTAAAGAAAAAAATTTGATTGTATGAATTTTTTTGAAAAAAGGAAATAACCTGAAATGCAAAGAAAAAGACAAAAGGGGGTTCTTTAAAAATCTCCTCTTTAAGAAACTCATCTCCGTTTTCAATTTTTGTGCTACATCATCGAGAGACATATCATTTGATTCATAAAAAGAAAGCCTATCGACTATAGAAGTTTTTTTATTATTACTTTTTGTTTGGCTTTTTCCATTTCCCCTCAATAGTTTTTTCAGCATATAATCCAAACCAAGTACAAATCAGAAAAAAGCATCTGTAGTCGCTAGATATGGTCTTGACAAATCCAATGATATGTCTCTCAATGCTATATTTTGAAAATAATAGTAGGAGATGGCATAATTGAACGATGGCGTAATTGAATTTTCAATATAGCGTAATTGAAAATTTGATTGTTCAGAGGAGCCAAATTAATAGACATGATTGAAAAAATTAGAAAATGTTGAAATAAATTGCTTGATACTGTAGCCCCAGCTTTTTTATGTTCAATTACTCGTATTGGATACCATCACGCGTATTTAGACTTGTTCATCTCCAGCTTAATGCGAAGAATGACCTAGAATAGAGATTTTTCTAATATACTTGTTTATGTAAAATGGTCCTAGAACTTAGATAATTTGTAAAATTCCGTAAGCACATGAAGACTCCGAAGCTTTTTTTGATCGCGCTACAAATTGGTTCTGTTTTTTTTTTTTTAATAAAAAATATCGTTTTTATAAAAGATCTATTGAAGGCCGGCGACTTGAGTGCTGTGGCGACATTATAGTGGCATTTTCAGTAACTAAAGTTATATGTAATTGACAGTGCATTCAACTGTCTGGGATGCTTTAAAAAATAAAATAAGAATTCTTGCGTGCGATGTGAAATATTGAAATAATAATAACAGCTGAATTCGATCTTCACTTTATTCGATGTCTCTGTTTTATTCAGCGGCTATAGCGGCGTATTTCTCGTATAGCGGTGACTTATAAAGTGCTGCGGCGACGTTATAGTATCATTCTCGATAACTGAAGTTAATAGACAGTGCATTCAACTGTCTGAGATGCTTTAAAAAATAAAATTATAATTTTTGCGTCACGAACGGAAATATTGAAATAACAATAACAGCTGAATTCGATCTTCACTTTATTCCATGTCTCGGTTTTATTCAGCGGCTATAGCGGCGCATTTCTCAGCGTCGCCGGCAGCTAATTTCTTTTCAGTGACGTGGGCGCTTTTTGTCGCCCCTTTGAGGAACCGTCAGGCGCCCGGGGCGGGTGTGGCGTCGCCCTGGCGGCGGTCAAACGGTGACAGAATCCGACCCTTCGCATTCCCTGCCGTCCCTGTACATTCCCTGCCGTCCCTGTACATTCCCTGCCGTCCCTGTACATTCCCTGCCGTCCCTGTACATTCCCTGCCGTCCCTGTACATTCCCTGCCGTCCCTGTACATTCCCTGCCGTCCCTGTACATTCCCTGCCGTCCCTGTACATTCCCTGCCGTCCCTGTACATTCCCTGCCGTCCCTGTACATTCCCTGCCGTCCCTGTACATTCCCTGCCGTCCCTGTACATTCCCTGCCGTCCCTGTACATTCCCTGCCGTCCCTGTACATTCCCTGCCGTCCCTGTACATTCCCTGCCGTCCCTGTACATTCCCTGCCGTCCCTGTACATTCCCTGCCGTCCCTGTACATTCCCTGCCGTCCCTGTACATTCCCTGCCGTCCCTGTACATTCCCTGCCGTCCCTGTACATTCCCTGCCGTCCCTGTACATTCCCTGCCGTCCCTGTACATTCCCTGCCGTCCCTGTACATTCCCTGCCGTCCCTGTACATTCCCTGCCGTCCCTGTACATTCCCTGCCGTCCCTGTACATTCCCTGCCGTCCCTGTACATTCCCTGCCGTCCCTGTACATTCCCTGCCGTCCCTGTACATTCCCTGCCGTCCCTGTACATTCCCTGCCGTCCCTGTACATTCCCTGCCGTCCCTGTACATTCCCTGCCGTCCCTGTACATTCCCTGCCGTCCCTGTACATTCCCTGCCGTCCCTGTACATTCCCTGCCGTCCCTGTACATTCCCTGCCGTCCCTGTACATTCCCTGCCGTCCCTGTACATTCCCTGCCGTCCCTGTACATTCCCTGCCGTCCCTGTACATTCCCTGCCGTNGCAGCGCTGACACGTCAGGACAACAGCAGCGCTGACACGTCAGGACAACAGCAGCGTAGTCTCGTTTCCATGTATCAGCTCAGCGGCTGACGCAGTTAGGCAAGTTTTCCTCTGAAGTCAGCCTGGTCCTGCAGCCTCGCTATTCCTCGAACAATAAACCTCAATTAATTCCTCTAAACCTTCATTAATTTCTCTCAATTTGGAGATCGAGGAAATTCCTGCCGAATTTTTAAGGGTAATTTAGAGGTGAATAAAAAATCAGAGCCTCTGTTCTCTTACACAAGGTGGGGTTGATTAGAAAAAATGTATACCTACTGAATTTATTAAATTTTCTATAAGAAATGTACATCTTTTGAATTTTTGGAGCATTTTTGTCGTAATAAAGATATAGGAGCAGTTTTAATGCGACGTTAATAAATAGTTAGAATAAATAAATACAGTTATAATAGTACGTAACTAATATTCAATATTTCAGTGACTTAACGTTACGGGGTCTACTAAATATAGTACAATCCATCGCTAAAATTTTTTTAATATTCTATGTTAAGAGGAATTGTTTATCTATAGTGAATTTCGCACTCTGCATTAATGTATTGTTTATTTGATTGTTTTATTAAGCTATGGGATATTAAATTTAAATACGTTGAAATATTTACATCGGCTGGATTTCGATATAGCATTATAACCAGATATTTCTCTGGTTTATGTTGTTTCAATTTGTATTGCCTTATTTATTCAATAATTTGAATAATGATAACCCCTCTCATTATTCAAATATTATATTTATAATTGACCTAATTCATCGTGTAATTTATTATCGGGAAACTTCATACGTTTTATCGCAAGGAATTTCTTAGGTCCTGTAGATTTGCGCAAGATTATATTTCCTGTTAATACCGAATAAATTACAGTGGATTGAGCAAGAATGAGTTATACCTCATGCACGTTGTGAATGTTTGTTATATTTATTTGTTTATATTTATATTGTTGTGAGTGTACTTTGTTGTATATATATAAATATTTTTTCATATTAAATAATATTTTAATTTATTTCAGCTGCACAAATAGTTGCGCGTGCACCTTCGCAGTCGCATTCCAGCAGATGTGACCTTCTCATTAACATGTGACCCTCTCCTTAACATGTGACCTTCTCATTAACATGCGACCCTCTCCTTAACATGTGATCTTCTCATTAACATGTGACCATCTCCTTAACATGTGACCTTCTCATTAACATGCGACCCTCTCCTTAACATGTTATCTTCTCATTACCCTGTGACCTCCTCATTAACATACTACCATCTCATTAACATGTGACCTTCTCATTGACATGTGACCTTCTCATTAACATGTGAAATCATTAACATATGACCTTTTCATTAACATGCGATCTTCTCATTAACATGTGATCTTCTCATTAACATGTTACCTTTTCAGTAACATGTTACCTTTTCAGTAACATGTGACCTCCTCATTAACATGTGACCAACTCATTAACATGTGACTTTCTCAATAACATGTGATATTCTCATTAACATGTGACTCTCTAATCAACATGTGAACTTCTCATTAATATGTAACCTTCTCATTAACATGTGACCCTTTCAATTACTCGTGATCTTCTCATTATTAAGCGAATCTCTCATTAACATGTGCCTCTCGTTAACATGTGCCTCTCGTTAACATGTGACCTCCTCACTAAAATTTGACCTTCTCATTAACATGTGACTTTCTTATTAACATGTGACTCTCTCATTAACATGGGACTCTCATATTAACATGTGCCATTCTCATTAGCATGGAACCCTGCATGTAGTCATGTAACCTCTATATATATAACATGGCTGCATGACTCATACCATGGCGCCGCGCAACGCTAGAGAATTTCCAAGGAAATATATATACTCTTTATGGGATGTATTTAAAAACCGCTCTGAAAGATTTAATATGATGTAAATTCCACTTTTAAATATTAAAGAAATTTCATAAGTTAACAATATAAATTTTTTATTACTATTATTAATAGTGGAAATGAATAGTTAACAGGATAAATATAATAATTGATATTAAAAATCATAAAGGAAAAATGCCAACGTCGCAGACACACAGGAAAAATTTTGAAGGCCATATAAGAAGTTTTATTTGTACTCTTGCCAGGCTTGCTTGCCGTGCAGGAAGACAAGAAACAAATCAAAAAGCGGGGGAAAATCCGAGAATTTTCATGATTGTTGCACGCGCCATGGAGCTGAGACATGGAGACAGGAACGTGCGCCATGAAGCTGAGACATGGAGACAGGAACGTGCGCCATGGAGCTGAGACATGGAGACAGGAACGTGCGCCATGAAGCTGAGACATGGAGACAGAATAGATACGAAAACAAACTTTTGGAATCAGAAAACGATAGTAAAAAACCAGAAGGAGATAGAACATTTCGCAGAAGAAAGGAGGAACGTAATGTAGGTGTAAAAAAGGTGGTAAACACAAAAGTGAATGCAGTAAATGATAAAAAGAAACATGGTGCAGTCAAAAAAGGATGAAAATGAAATGACGAAAGAAGAAGAGGAAGAAAATAGGGAATGCAGTAAATGAAGGAAAGGAACCTGGTCGAGGTCTTAGACTAGTAATAATTAGGAAAATGTTGGTGGCTGAAATTAACGAGAACAGCCGCAACAGAAAATTGAGAAGTTTGGAACAATCAGAAACTGGTGAAAAGGAAACGAACATGGAACTGTGAAGACAAACTGTAAAGCCAGTGTTGCCAACATGGAAGCATGTTGCGGTAGTGACAACATGGAAGCATGTTGCGGTAGTTCGTAGTTGCAACATAAAAATATGTTGCAAGGATGTGGCAGTCTATGTTGGCATTGAAGTAAGCTGTGGTTCTAACCCATGCGGCATGTGGAGGCTGTGGCATACATGACCTTCACATGCATCACATGCACCTCGCATTACGATATTTCCACTCATCGCTTAAAGTTTAATTGTTCATAAGCCATCATTATCGAATATTTGTCGACTTAAACTGAGCTTGAATTGCAAAAAAAAAAAAAAATTGAAAAATCGGAGTTTACTTCAGCAGCAACGCTCAACAAATTCCTTATAATTAAAATATTCACGGGAGATTTTATGGCTCGTTAAATTTAATGACCACAAAAAGTGCATGCTTGGTTCTGTTATCGAAAAGACGTGCGAACTAATTTTCCGACTATCGGCGGAAAAACAGGAGAAAATCTCACAGGTTCTTCTAAGTGGTCATTTAAATGAAAAACATATGATTTTTTTTATAATTTTTTGGCGTGTTTCATAATAAGTTTCCATCTTAAATGAACTTCTGTCATAAAATGTAAAGAAACCCATCGTTAAAAGGTCGCTCCTTTTGAAAGAATTTTGTAAAGTTCAGTTCAACATTATTCAAACAACGTCGTGTTACCCGTTAGCCCCAAACTTAAGTTATAAGATGGCGTCTCGTTGAAACTTTGATACTCTAATAGTGATTTCGATGCTTCGGATGAGTTTAGATTCATGAAATTACTTTGTCACTGTTAGCCATTCTAGGATTTGTAAAAAGTGTTCCTGGCTGTTCATATGATTTGTTAACTGTTAATGCATGACACGAATTTGCAGAAGAAAGGTCATTAATAGTATATTTCTTACGTTTTACTTGTTGGATTTATTTTGGTTCGTATGAGAAGATTCGTTTTGTTACGATCGAGTCATTTTTCCGACGGAGACCGCACTATTGATTTTAATTTATAACATCATACATTCTCATGCAGTCCAGCTATTCGTTCTAAGGTCATGAGAGATGTTTTTTATATCAAGTATAAATTTCGTTCATGGTATTTAGTAGAAATTTTGTCAACTATCCGGCTTTATGTATATTTAGAACCGACATTTTACACTCTAAAAAAGATATTCGTATTTATCGTATCCCGTTGATATTTATCTAGAATTCACACGGAAAGCGTTATTTATTTACAGTATAACTGTTGCTCGTCAGTCCGAATTTAGAGTCAAAAATACTCTCTTTGTCTGCAACGTTCTCCTGATTTCCCCGTGATGTTGGCCTTTGAAAGTTCAGGGAACTTCAAGTCACCTTGCGCGCGTCGCACAAGGATGCTCTTGCTATTTTAGTTCGTATACGTTGATCTGATCCAGCATCACGGAACTGCCTCGATAAACTTACGGAAGCGGACGACCCGCAAACTCCGCCCGCGCCATGCCGGCCTGGAAACGCTCATGCACGGCGCTGACGTTCACACATACACACGTACATGGCGACGTGCGAACGCACACTGAGGAGCGCAATACTCGTGTACCTGCAATGGAAGATTCGCTGGCGCTGCTCCGCCACATTGCATAGTTCAGTCAGTTGCTTACTAGGCATCGTGAGGGGTGTGTGTGTGCGCTGAGGTCTCCGCATGACCATGATTTGCCTGACTTCATTAGATATTTTTTAATTCATCGAAGATATTCAAAAACTTTTAATTAGTTTATGAGTAGCTTGAGTTCGTAGCTGTAACCTTGTTAGCGTTTTTGGAAATCCTTCGCGTAGTATTGTGAAATTTTGAGTGCATAGTGAACGGTCTGTGTCGAGAACATCTTATGAGACTGGAAGATATGAAAGTAGGCGACATTCTTTCCTATCCTTCTTAACTTGAAAAATTACGGTCAATGTTATAAGGTCAAGCCTGAGTTGGCGAATGCCATCGAAGTTCCAAAGCAAGAAAGAAGCCGAGCTTGGCAAGATGAACTGGTCTCGTTTTCTTTAAACTTCAGTCATGACTTGAAAAAAAAGTAATCTAAGGTCACCTTTTGATGAGTATTCTTAATATTGTTGATTGCGTTTACTCTTATGTCTAGATGTTGTTTCACGGTCATTATTCTTGGTTCCATTAGAGACTAAAAAGATTTGTGTTTTTTTTAACGAGACAAAGAAATGATGAAAGCGTATGTAAAATTTTGCATTGGAATTGGTAAATTCATTTTTGGCAATACTTGGAATTTTTTTTAATTCTAAGCCGTCAATGGTGACAAATTCAAACACAATTATTATATTTGCTGTGTATAATTTAGCACTCATCATAAAAATTCCGCCTCTTGTACATTTCACGTAAACTAAAATCGCAAATAACGGGTGAAATCCTATAAAATTTAAATCCCCTACAGTTGGATAAATTATGTGCAACTTGAGACAGTGAAACACTATGTATGAACTTTGTTTTTGAATGGCAAAAAATCTTAGAAAATTTAATTAATGAGTGAAACATTTTCTATTGTTTTGCAAAATTGCAATGACTGTTGAATGAATTGTTCTTTTCTCACTTGTTGAATTGAATTGTTCTCAGTTCCAGTGGCATTATAAAATGAGAAGGAAAAATATTAGCCTAAGCTTGTTATAGTTACCTTACCTGTTACTATATAGTGTTATATTCCATTGAAATAGTGACGTAATAAACTGCAGCAACGATGCCCAATACCAAACCAAGTAAGTTCTTTTAACGTTCAATTTTCTTTGACCACTTCAGTCATGTTTGACGCTTACAACTTATTTGTAACATTTTTGTACTTCACATCAGTATTTACATTTTCTGTAAATCTTTATTTCGCGGTTTTTGTTCTTGATAGTAAATTTGCCGCTGGATAAAGAATCTGTAATTAATTTTGTAATATTTGCGACGCAAAAATTGGCTAGAGCCTCGCTTTTGAGAAGACGTGAGTGCTGGAACCTAGAGGCTAGAGCGGCCATGTTGGGTGAGGCCTTCCTAGAAGAACACATCTAGCATCATTCTAGTGCACCGCGCAATGATAGTAGTGGGTGATGTCGTCCTAGAAGAACGCACCTAGCATCATTCTAGATCTGGTGCACAGCTCATCGATAGTTGTGACTTATATCTCTGCAAGTTCCGTGAAATGTCGCTCGAAATGATTGATATGTATTCACTAATGATAGGAAACGACTTCCAGATTTAAATAAAGCAATTACATTTTCGATGAAATATTCATATAATGTAATGATTTTAATTGTTAGGTACTGTAGTAGTTTTCAGTGGAAAGATTTGTATTTAGGAACTAAAATCTATGTTCCTAGGCTCGTTTTACTTTACTTTTAGATTAATAGTTATGCCTATACTTTACTTTTAGATTAATAGTTATGCCTATAATCTATTAAATGATAATTGATTTACTTTAATGTGAGATTGGTGGTTTAGTTTACAGGTTTCTAACTGTAACTGTACAACTACATACTTTATTAGTGGTCGTTTAGCTTAGACTCTAAGCTAAACGACCACTTAACAAGTATGTAGTTCTACAGTTACAGCTAGAAACCTGTAAATTAAACTACTAATTTCAAATTAAATTAAATCAATTATCACTTAATAAATTGAAGGCCTAACTATTAATCTGAAACTCTAAGCCTTAGAGGCAGCAATGAGCTGCAGCACCGCGCCATGCACTAAATTAAATGATGGGTCGTGGTGTCCTAAAACTGACACACTTTCTGCCCGTAGCAATGATACGCCTTTTAGAGTGGGTCACAATGACTCACATACAGAAAGACAAGAAGCGCATCAACATTTGGACAAAATGTGGCTCACTTCTCTGAGTGCATCCTCGTCTTATGTTCTGGAGCGTCAACTGAACTTCGGGTGATGGCCGCGCAAGGTCAACCACCTGCACCTGCTAACGGCGGCCACTCCCCATGGGGAGGACGAGGCAGGCGGTCCCCTTGGGGAGGACGAGGCAGGCGGTCCCCTTGGGGAGGACGAGGCAGGCGGTCCCCTTGGGGAGGACGAGGCAGGCGGTCCCCTTGGGGAGGACGAGGCAGGCGGTCCCCTTGGGGAGGACGAGGCAGGCGGTCCCCTTGGGGAGGACGAGGCAGGCGGTCCCCTTGGGGAGGACGAGGCAGGCGGTCCCCTTGGGGAGGACGAGGCAGGCGGTCCCCTTGGGGAGGACGAGGCAGGCGGTCCCCTTGGGGAGGACGAGGCAGGCGGTCCCCTTGGGGAGGACGAGGCAGGCGGTCCCCTTGGGGAGGACGAGGCAGGCGGTCCCCTTGGGGAGGACGAGGCAGGCGGTCCCCTTGGGGAGGACGAGGCAGGCGGTCCCCTTGGGGAGGACGAGGCAGGCGGTCCCCTTGGGGAGGACGAGGCAGGCGGTCCCCTTGGGGAGGACGAGGCAGGCGGTCCCCTTGGGGAGGACGAGGCAGGCGGTCCCCTTGGGGAGGACGAGGCAGGCGGTCCCCTTGGGGAGGACGAGGCAGGCGGTCCCCTTGGGGAGGACGAGGCAGGCGGTCNTGATGGTTCTGCTGCTTGTCATGTTCCTAATGGTTCTGCTGCTTGTCATGTTCCTAATGGTTCTGCTGCTTGTCATGTTTCTAATGGTTCTGCTGCTGATGATCAGTGTTCATGCGACTATTTGGGGAGGACGGCTATCTTCTGGTATCATTGAACATGTTGCTACCGCTGGTCGTGCCACCGCCAGGGCCGCTGGGCGTGCGTTTCCTGTGTGCAGCGAGCGCCACCAACGCGGCGCTCGCTCGGAACGTCGGGCGTCTCGCACCATTTCCGGACTCTTCTTCATTTCGTCTTCTTCCGCTGGCTGCTCTTTGCTTCCTTCTTACTGGTCTTAACTTAATACTTCAATTTATTTTCCTATCCGCACATTCCAATCGGTGGTCGATCACGCTAGGGGTGCCTGCGTAGCACAAATGCTAAATGCCATAGAGCCACAAGCCCGCAGCCACTGCTAAGTGAATCAAGTCTTTTCCTCATTGAATGTGTGACTCCAGAATTGCGTAATCTCCACATTTACTCCGGGTCTCCACCCTGCTGCCACTCTCTACCTCCTCATCTGCCTCACCAAACGCCTTGTTGCAGCTAACGAGGTTAGGTTTGCTGGGTAGAGAGTTGAGTAAACTGTGGAGGTGGGGTTTCACATCCATGATGATGATTCATGATTTTTCACGTTATGGGGTTTCACATCTATGAAGACGAGATTAGCTTTAAACATTTAACTTCATAGGCTACTAAGTCCTCTAGCATATTCGCCTCATCGTTAGTTTTGCTATAAACTTGAGCAAGTTTTTTTTTTTAATTTACAATTATATTTTTAGCTGCCGGTCTGGCGGGAGTGATGCCAGTCTTGAACGGCCCATGCCGGTGTTTCCGTTAGTTATTCCAGCATGTTTTTGATGCCGTTTTTCTTTTCTAAACACCTGTTAATATCTCGAAAATCTGTAAGCTTTCCGTCTTAAGGATAAACCTCCTCCGCAGTTCCGTCAAAGAAAGCATTGCTGACGCCCGCCTTGATCCTCACGGTGAAGAGGGGCCCGACCAACTTTTCTGCGTGCGCCGTACAGTCCGCTGACTTAATGGCAGTAAATTATGCTATTATTCTGTCAATTTGTAAATTAATTACTCCTCTGTCAGTCTGTGGGTCCTTTGTCAAGGGATTCCGCCTTTGTTTGGGAGATATGTCATTCGGAAGCCAGGAACGTCTTTGTCGGTTGAGTGTGTAATTGGTTTCAGTCCCGCGGTAAGACGTGATAATACCACCTAGTCTCCACCTGTTTATGTAGCGCGAAATGTTCCACTTGAACGATCGTCTCAATTCTTAGTAACAATCATACGATTTCTCGTTGTAATGATACTACGGTTTTATCGTTGTAGCGACCTACGTTTTTTTTCAGAGAAGCAACCACCCGGTTTCTCGGAGTATCAACCCTACTGTAGCGCAAGAGTTACGACTTTATTGTTGCGCCGAGTAACAAACAACCTTACGTGTTTTATGAGTAACAGCCCTGTTTCTCGTAGTTATTTGCCTACGATTTCTCGGATTAATGACGGTTCGGTTTCTTGTAACGGCGTAACGACTCGAGACTTGTCACGAACAAATCCGGCAGAGCAACTACAGTTGTGACATGATCACATGTCACCTACACCTACCAGAAGCATCTAGCTAAAGACGAGACATAACTACTACTTGATGAGATAACTTACTGGTATAATCACCTTGTGTAACGTTCAGACATAAGAATGAGGCTTGACCATCTCACATACACAATACATGACCACTTTATGCTACAATCTGACATAATACCAAGGCATGACAGAGCAGTATGATCATCTCCCACCCCCTGGCCCCGCTACCCAGCTCATGGGCGCCATGGTTTGGCAGGATGAGCTTCGTTAGGTTCGCTGGTTCGCTCCGGTTCGGCGGCGGTCGAGCCAAGTGGCGCTCATTGCCCCAGGTGTTCACGAGTGTTGAGTGATGTTCATAGCTGTGTCCGCTCTACATTAAGATCTAATGTGGGTCACGGCCTAGTCAATTGCGTGGTAATAATTGGTAATGGGCTTCTGTAAGTGACATTAAATGGTAGCTGTTGGTATCTAATTGTTAATAGACCTTGAGCTTTTGCTATCTCTCAATATTATCAATTTATGGGTGATCTTCTATTTTTCTTTCAATGAATAATTTTCCAATTTGTAGTTTTAGTAGTCAGAATTACCAACTGACGTCAATTTTCCTGCCAGAGCAGGAAACATATTTTATGGATATTGAAAAGTTATACCTATCGTTACATCACGCAGGCTGCGATCAACAGTAGACGTCTCAACCATATTTCACCTTAGGAGATGACATACGTTCGCTTATAATTAAGAATACCGTATACGATATTCGTACGCTTACAACCAAGAAAATGTGATATGTGTACACTTATAATTAATGTGATAGATGTTCGTATGCTTAGAATAAACACATTAGTAATTTCATTTTCTGGCTATATAAATGCTTAGAAATATGCCTACACAATTTTCCTTACGATTTTAGTAACTGCCTTGATAATTCTATCGCTCGCCAATATTAATAGAGAGCTCTTGAATAGGGCATTTCTTGCCTCATCTTTCGGAGCTTTATGTGAATGTTTTTTTAATGCTTCAATGGACCATTGAAGCAATGGACCATTTTCCATTGGGACCTCTGCATTTGGGGGCATGCGGGGTTGAGCGGAAGTTTTGAGAAATGGAACTAAGGCTGGTGGTTTTAGAGCCTAGTTAAAACGAGTCAACGTAGTGACAAAATTCCATGGGGCACCAGCCGAGCCTGCCTCAAGGTTCGTGGTTCTCAACCTGAGCCTTAAGGCCCTGATTGAAAACCGAGAGGCTTCGAAAAGGCTCGGCTCTTCCTTAAGCGTTTCTTCACTAATTAGGATAGACTTTACTCCACTCGCAAATGAGATGGCGATATGGATTTTTCCATACTTACCCAGCTATTTATTTATAAGCGTCGACCAGTAATAAAAAATATGTAAACATTGTATTAAAAGAGTTTTAATGAGAGGAAATTTCAAGAAACTTTGAATATTATTGTTCATCATGTCTGCGACTTTTACACTTTTTTCGAGATATTAACGGGTTGTAATTTTTATTGTCAATTGAATGGTATATTCGGCATTCTTTGATCAGCTTCCTTGTTATAGATATTTTCTACCAAAAAATATTTATGATCGAGTCTGCTGATACGCGAAGGGAAAACCCGGCATACTAGCTGCTCAAATGGAGACGTTGTGCTATGTTTGAGGGGAAAGAGACGTCGTAAATTACTCAACTGTCAGTTCACAACGGGTGGCATGGTAAAGGCGAAGTCAATGAGGGGCGAAGAATAATACGTGGCCAGTGGTCGGCCTATCCAATTAGTTATAGCCGACCGTTGGCCATTCCTCGGCCACCTGAAAGCGACCAGTTTCCGCGAAGAAGGGTCTGGCTAGGATATCATATTACAAAGAGTACAAGCTAAACAGTGTAGGGTTGATGGTGGTGGGAGTGACCGTTCAGGTTGATGGTGATGTAGGTGGCAGTATTGGGATGACGGTGGTGGAGGTGACGATGTCGGGTTGATGTAGGTGCCAGAGCAAATGTTCTCCCTGCAGCATCAGAGAACTCAACTTGTTGCGCCTCGACTCACAACCATGTCTATCCTAACAAAATTTGTTGCCCAACTCTGCAATAGGCGCCGCGTAGGGCTCGGGGAGCGCGTAAATTAGCTGTTGTATGTCCTCTTCGGCTCAGGGTTTGAGGGACAGTATATCTGGGCAGCTTGCAAGCTCGGTATGACTCGGCTCGGCCAACTCTTCTCATACTCTCAGGCAACTATAAAAACGGGAAGGAGAAGCTCATTTAAATTCTACCAAGCATACCCAGAATAACTGTAAGCCCGAGTGTAGCGATTCCTGGGCACAAACCTAGGTGGTACTCGAATTTTATTAGGGGTAAAAAAATGGTGCTGCATATCCTGATAAATATTTTAACGACGAATGGTTTTCTAAGCAAGATACTCACAAGTCATCCTTAACAATGTACTAGGCAACTAAACCCCTCATCCTTACAATCAATAAGAAAATCTTGTATAGTTGGCAAGCTTTCTGTAAAAGATATCCAAACAGGAAAAATAAAGATTGTCACTGTCGAAAACGACGTTATTTGTTGTTCCTCCGTCGTTTGTCCCATTCCGTGGGCGTCTAAATAACAGAAGGGGTATTTCCCTGTGGTGGATTTCCCTTCACATTACAACGGCACTCGTCCTTGCCTGGCCCAGCGTCGGTGAGGTGTGCCACGACGCCATAGATACCAGTGCCGTCCTAACTGTTCAGTACATAACTCATTAATGTTCATTACATAACTCATTAATGGTCATTACGTGAGTCATTACTGTCCATTACATACCTCATTAATGTTAGTTGGATAAAGCATTATTCATTCATCAAGTCATTATACTCTTCATGAGAGACTTAATTAATGTTTGTCACCTAAGATACCTATTACTGTTCATTACATACTTCATTAATGTTAGTTATATAACTCATTAATATTCTTATATAAGTAATTACTGTTCATTATCCATAAACATTTATTACATAATATTTAACTATTCGTTACTTAACCCATAAAGGTTGGGTCAGTTAACTCACTCCCCAAACGATTCGTTGCATAAGGTATTACGTGGCAACCCACGCGTCTGTAGCGCGTAGCTCACTCTTACATCTTGATATAGGCTTACAGTTTAGCTAGTCGCAGTCGCAGCTGAGCCCGTCACAGCTGAGCCCGTCACAGTTGAGCCCGTCACAGTTGAGCCCGTCACACAGTTGAGCCCGTCACAGTTGAGCCCGTCACAGTTGAGCCCGTCACAGTTGAGCCCGTCACAGCTGAGCCCGTCACAGTTGAGCCCGTCACAGTTGAGCCCGTCACAGTTGAGCCCGTCACAGTTGAGCCCGTCACAGTTGAGCCCGTCACAGTTGCGCGCATAAAAACAATGCGCATGAGGCGCCGTGCGCGCAGCCTTGACCTTTCCAGCGCCGGGACGTCTCAGGCGCGCGCTTCACGTGCGCATTCTTCATCTCGCGCCTAAAGGCCGCGCAGCTCTGTGGTCTGTTCCATGCGCGCAGTGAGCGTGGTCTGCTGCGGTGGTCTGTTCCATGCGCGCAGTGAGCGTGGACTGCTGCGGTGGTCTGTTCCATGCGCGCAGTGAGCGTGGACTGCTGCAAAGATGATTGTCTGCACTCAAAGAAGTGAGCGAGATTTTGTCCAAATCATGATGCACTTCTTGTTTATGTGCGCGTCATCGTGACCCACTCTAAAAGGCGTATCATTGCTACGGGCAGAGTGTGTCAGTTTTTGGTCACCATGATCCATAATTTATGTCAGTGTGTTATACACTCGTCAATACACTCACGAATTTGCGTCTTCATTTCAATTCAAGGAAGTTTATAGGGAAATAAATAAAGTTTGATGTTTGAAGGGTTATATTTTTTCGGTGGACTAGTGGAAGTTTCATCTGTACTGATAATGAGAGAATTGTGAGAATTTATTCGTGCGAAACGTAGGCCGGAACTGCAGGCATAGGCAGGCCGGAACTGCTGGCATATGCACGCCGGAACTTCAGGCATAGGCAGGCCGGAACTTCAGGCATAGGCAGGCCGGAACTTCAGGCATAGGCAGGCCGGAACTTCAGGCATAGGCACGCCGGAACTTCAGGCATAGACAGACCGGAACTTCAGGCATAGGCAGGCCGGAACTTCAGGCATAGGCAGGCCGGAACTGCAGGCATAGGCAGGCCGGAACTGCAGGCATAGGCAGGCCGGAACTGCAGGCATAGGCAGGCCGGAACTGCAGGCTGCACTCCGTTAACTGCACTTCCGCGCCGCGCTCATATGGAGCCGCTGCCTCGCGTGGGCAGCAATTGCGGCAGCCTGGTCCTGTGTTGTGTTGTGTGGAGTGTTGTTTTGTGTTGTTTGGAGTGTTGTTTTGTGTTGTGTTGAATGTGTGGAGTGTTGTATAGTGTTGATTGCGTTAGGTGTTGTGTCGTATGCATGTGTGAAGTTATTTACTGTGTTAGTTGTATGATTGGACGTCAGTTACCCGATCCATGGCGTCAATTTGTGTATTTTTATATTACGAAAGCTCGACTTTAAAAAAATATATTTTGTTCCCTTCCTCTTCTTCCTCTATCACTTCTCCTCGCGTTATCAACATATTGCTTGCTCCCTTCCTCTTCTTCCTCTATCACTTCTCCTCGCGTTATCAACATATTACTTGCTCCCTTCCTCTTCTTCCTCTATCACTTCTCCTCGCGTTATCAACATATTACTTGCTCCCTTCCTCTTCTTCCTCTATCACTTCTCCTCGCGTTATCAACATATTACTTGCTCCCTTCCTCTTCTTCCTCTATCACTTCTCCTCGCGTTATCAANTCTTCCTCTATCACTTCTTCCTCTATCACTTCTTCCTCTATCACTTCTTCCTCTATCACTTCTTCCTCTATCACTTCTTCCTCTATCACTTCTTCCTCTATCACTTCCCCTGCAATGTTCGCCCCTGCGCTGCCTATCACTTCCGCAGCGGCGGAGGTCGGCGGCCACGACGTGTATCCGCATCCTGCGCTTCCCGTTTTGTGCCGCCGCGCGACCGTTATCTTCTATGCCTTCTTTATCCGTTATTCTTGGGATTCCTTCCATTAATACCACCTGTATCTTTGCCTTCTTGAATCTTCTTCGTCTGGAATTATTGCGATTACCTCTATTAAGAATTAAATTTTATTTACCTTCTTTTTTTAGCGAGTTTTCTCATTTATGGAAAAAATGCGCTATTGTGCTCGTCATGTCCGTCCGTCCGTCTGTCCGTGACTTCGCGTTTTCGTCGACGAGAAAATGCGCTCTCTGTCACTCACTGCAGTGGGTACTGAGTTATATTTGTTTTAGAAATTCTACATCCGTAATTTAATCCTGCTCCTCTTAACTCATTTTATAATTATCCCTTATTTATTCTCATTCATCCATAACTCATTATGTAACCCTGAACATAACATACCTATCTTATTATTCCTTAACTCATTATATATCCTTCATCAGTTATTCCTTTGATTTTTTCCCAGAAGTCAAAAGACTTTTTCTCTTCGCTCTTTAAGACATAAACTCCATTTGTTTCATCAGACCTGCTTTCGTGTCTTTCTTTACAATCGAATATTGTTATTTTTTCATCGAGTGATTGCAGTGTTCATTTCTGTTGGTCCTCGCCTCGTCTCCTTCGTCTCGTCTGCTGCAGCAGTTCTCAGACGCTGTTCTTGTCTCCTCCGTCTTGTCTTGTCTCTCTCGTCTCGCCTTCGTCTCGTCTGCTGCAGCAGTTCTCAGACGCTGTTCTTGTCTCCTCCGTCTTGTCTTGTCTCTCTCGCCTCGCCTTCGTCTCGTCTGCTGCAGCAGTTCTCAGACGTCGTTTGTACCGTCACTGCAACGCGCGCACTGCAGTAAATGACGTCGGACCAATTGCTTCGTATTTGATACAATAAACTTACTGGTTATAGTGAGCTTGCTGGGTTACAATAAACCTGCTAGTGTACAATGAACTTGCTGGGTTACAGTGAACCTGCTACAATGACAATGATGGTACAATTAACTTGCTGGGTTATAGTGAACTTGCTGGGTTACAATGAACCTTCATATAGGCCTTATAGGGTACAATGAACTTCCTTGTTTACAATTAATTTGATATGCTACAATGAACTGACGAGTTTACTGGGAACTTATGAGGTCACAGCGTTCTTAATAGGATGCATTTAACTTATTTGATAGAAACTCACCAGTTCACTATGAACTCAAAATTTCGTTATAAACTTATTAGTTCTTCAAGAATTTTGTATTTCATTTTACATGTATCTAAAACTTTACCCTTGGACTTCTCAAATTGAAGCAATGTAGATTTTAAGTCTGAAATTAAACATCGTTCATTGTCACTGTCGGGCTACCGTTGACCGCCCTTATGCCGCTCTTAATTCTTAACAGGATTTAAGGTAAAGGTTATGCAAAATTTCCAAGTTTGCCTGCATTGTCACGCCTGCAAACAAGTTGTTTGCACAAGCATGATGGCAACAAACGCTAACTCAAAGACATTGTTTGCTCGCTGCATGGCAGCTCCAGAGCGAACAGGGCTGAGTTTCTTCGAAACGCCAACTCTTCATTATTTTTTTTACTTTTAATCTGTTTTTTTAATCTACCACTAATCTATTATTTTTAATATTTTAATCTGTTTTTTTTTAATTTCAATGTGATTTAATTTGTAGAACGAGTCTTATTTTTGTTCCTTATCCGTAAAAATATTGAAATTGCTTGTAGACTTTTATTTTATTCAATCAACTCTTATATGGCCAACTATGGTAATGTGCCTGCAAGTGAAACGCGAGACTGAATAAAATTCATAAAAAATCATAAAAAATTCATAAAATAAAAATTAATTAGGTTGAATACCTCGTAGGGTCTCTGTGGTAAGGTATTTAAATTAGCTCTGCACAGTCCACACTACGCGTTTTATAGTACGCAATGTGTTATATTATACGCAAATTACTTTATCGTGCACAAAGCGTTTTATACTGTACCGCAGGAACTTCATTGCTTACAACGCCTATATTGTACGCGACGCTTATATTGTACGCAACGCCTGTATTGTACGCTACGCCTATATTGTACGCAACGCCTGTATTGTACGCAACGCCTGTATTGTACGCAACGCCTATATTGTACGCAACGCCTATATTGTACGCAACGCCTGTATTGTACGCAACGCCTATATTGTACGCAACGCCTATATTGTACGCAACGCCTATATTGTACGCAACGCCTATATTGTACGCAACGCCTATATTGTACGCGACGCCTATATTGTACGTATATTGTGAACAACTGGCTTTCTTGGACGGTATGCGCTAAACTAACTGTAAGCATAGTTTATTATGGTACCCTATACGCGTTTCATTGTACGCTATATGCTTCATTGTACGCTATATGCTTCATTTTACGCTTCATGCTTAATGTTAAGCAACCCCCTTCATTGTACGCATCGCGGTTTACTGTAAGCAATGCGTTCATTGTACACTCGTGTCGCATTATACGCAGCGGATGTAATTTGCGTAACGGTCATTATATGCCGCGTATATACAGTTAACTGCATGGGGGAAGGCGATATAGATATGCTACCGTCTGCGTTGCGTTGTATGCAAGATTAACACGCCATTTGCTTTGCATTGTGCGCAAAATTAATACGTCGCCTGCGTTGCGTTGTACGCAAAATTAACACGTCGCCTGCGTTGCGTTGTACGCAAAATTAATACGTCGTCTGCGTTGCGTTGTACGCAAGATTAATGCGTCGTCTGCGTTGCGTTGTACGCAAGATTAATGCGTCGTCAGCGTTGCGTTATGCGCAAGATTAATACGTCGTCTGCGCTGCGTTGTACGCAAAATGAACACGCGTCAGCGTTGCGTTACACGCACGTATGCCAGACGAAGGGATGCAACAGATATGTGTGTGGTGGTGAAGGTCAAACAGGATAAAGCAAAGAATTAATGAAGGTCGACAAGTGAAGGGGAGGGAGTGTGATGGGGGAATAAGTGAAGGGGAGGGAGTGTGGGGGCCGTGGTCACGTCAGCAGCCGTTCAGTTCTGCGCTGGGCCATCCCGGGACAATAATTTTATCTTGAAATTGCTGCCATTTAATCGCTTCCTTTTATATATGAAATTGCTGCCATTTAATTGCCTAAAATCGCTCCATATTTTATTTAAAGGTACTTCCATTTAATCGCCTAAAATTGCTTCCTTTTGTGTTTAAATCGCTTTCATTTAATCGCCTAATATTGTTTTCTTTCTTATTCAAAATCGCTTCCATTTAATTGTCTTAAAGCGCTTCCTTATATATTTATAATCGCTGCCATTTAATCGCCTAAAATCGCTTCCGTTTAATCGCTTCAAATCACTTTCATTAATATTTAATTTGAATTCTTTTCAGTCGTTTCAAATCGCTCTCGGTTATGTTAAAATCGCTTTCGTTTATATTTAAAATTACTGCCATTTATATTTAAAAAGTTCTGTTAATCGGTTAAATTGGCTTCCATTTTCAATCACGACGAAAGTGACGAGTAAAAGTAGAATATTGTCTGGGAAAATTTCATGCAAAGCATGAATATATTCGAGAAAAGTTTGATATCTTATATAAGACTCGTTTCTTGGTTTGGTATCACACGAAACTTGTTCACAAATCTGTTCTATTCTTTCAATTTAAAACTTTTTTCCGTCCGAAAGGGATTGTAGCTCACGTAATATTTATCCGTTTAAATTCGGAAACACGTACTCGAATATCAGAGGGAAAAGACCTTGAAAAAAGTAAAACATATCCGATATATAAGAATACGTACCAAAAATTCGGTGGAACATGCCCGAAGGAGGAAAAAACGCTTCTAATGAAGGTATGCCTGCCCGAAAACGGGGCTAAGTTACTTGAAAAAAAGTGAGGGTTATCTTGGGATCGCCTGATAGAGTGCGACTGCTTATAACTTTTTACGATGCCTCCGATGCTCGAGTTAAGATAAAAAAATACAGATGATCAAATTACGCGGAATTACGGCTCTGGATTCAATATTTTTATAATTAACTGAAGACTTGTAGTGTCAATAGCACCTCTCGGGCTGATCTCTGTCTAGGGATAATTGCCTTAGTAAGATGAGCTGCGATAACCGCTGTCGCTTGTCACACCCTTCCTTATTTTTGCGCGTATTTGGCACAGTTTCCTAGATGACCGTTTGTTAACAACTGTGGTATACAGTTTTTGTGACTCTAATTGTGGAGCAAATTATTTTAATCAATGTTTTGTGCTGGCTGATATCTTGTAGTTCACCGACAAACCTTGGCTTGAATACAAATTGCATCTTGTTTCCCTGTATTCTGACAGATCTGATTACAATTAATTGGATTGTCCTTCGTATAAAATTATATTAATTTTGTGGCAGGATGCGCGGGAGGTCCCCAAATGTTTGTTATCATTTATACGCAGTAATTGCGCGCGGTAATTTAAGTCTGTGATTGTTACCAGGGTTGCGTTAGGGGGACTTGAGGTTAACGCGGGATTTAAACCCCACATGTTTCGAGTCGCAATAAAACGAGATTTGTTGAGTGAACAAGTGTTTTGGGGTTATAGGGTTGAAGGTTCGATGGGTGATAGGGTTGTGGGGTTACATAGGGTTGTGAGGCTACATAGTATTGAAGAGTTATAGAGTTGTAGGGTTGAAGGTTCGATGGGTAATAGGGTTGTGGGGTTACATAGGTTTGTGAGGCTACATAGTATTGAAGAGTTATAGAGTTGTAGGGTTGAAGGTTCGTGGGGTAATAGGGCTGTGCATGGGGTTACAGAGGGTTGTGAGGCTATATGTAGGATTAAAGAGTTATAGGGTTATAGGGTTTCTGGTTCGACGGGTAATAGGGTTGTGAGGTTACATGAGGTTTTGATGATATATAGGCTTGAAGAGTTATAGGGTTATAATTTTAAAAGCTTTACTGGATTATGGGTTAATACTTTATATGGTTGTTGTTTTATATTTGTTAGAGGATCGCTTAATTGAGCCGGTATGAAGGCTTGCATGAAAGCTTCGCCATCAGCGCAATTTATTTCTACATGAACAGGCAAGTTAGCTGCTGCAACGAACAATATTTAAGTGAAGATATAATTAAAAATCAAAGCTTATTTCGTGTCTCGTTGCCGGAAAAAATAAAGTTCCTTCATGACACGAGCATTTCAGTGGTTGCCGCGCGACGGTTCAGAATTTCTTTAATTGTTTATCTTCATTTTCGTTGCAGCCCACGAGAGGTGGCTGGGATACACATGTTCTGCTTTATATTGTTGCTAATTTTTTTGCTACGCGTTTGCTTCCAGTTACTCTTTAATGCAACGTTTATTTATACGTCGTGTTTCAACATTATACTCTATAGTTTATACTCTCCTAATTTTATAACGTCACTTCTTGCCGCCACATTATACTTTATAGTTCATACTCTATTAATTTTATAATGTCACGTCTTGCTACCACAAATTATACTCTATAGTTCATACTCCATTAATTTTGTAACTTCACGTCTTGTCATCACAAGTTACCGTACAGTTCATTCATACTTTATTAATTTTCTGACATCACGTCTCGTCACCACATTATACTCTATTAGTTCATAATCTTTTAATTTTGTATCGTTAAGTCTTGTTGCCACATATTACCGTACAGTTCATTCTTCCTTAATGTACAACTAATTGTGTACGATTTATTTCATGTTTGTTTGTTTGTTGCAGCGATGACAAGACTGACTGCTCCGCCGTGCGCAGCCGTGCAGCAGTTGCTGCTGCTGCTGCTGCTCGTCTTCACATGCGCAGCCGCACAGGCGCTCCCAGGCGTGAGTATTGCCTCTTGTTGTTGCAATTTAATTATGTATTCTTAAAGTAAATATGTTTAATTAAATTGTTCTCTTTACGACAAAATTACTCTCTAAATGCAAGCATGGGAACAAATTAAAATAAAATTGACGAATAGACTTGTTTTTTTTTTTGTAGGAATATACAGGTTTATTGCAAATTAATGAGTAGGTATTAAAAATGAGGGATTCCAGCCGAAGCTAACGATTTTGTTGACGGTTGAGATGTAGCCCCGATATTTATAATTTGTGTTAACATCGTAAGTCTCGAGTTCGCAAAAATTTATTAAAAGATTAATATTTATTCCTGTACAATTTTACACTCGTCTCATGTACCATTTTCAAAGAATTTAATCCATTATGTTAAATCAACATGTCCGTTTGATCAGATTTGCATTTGCACTATTCACCACATATTTAGGCAAAACCTAGTAAACCCCGAATCCGAATCCTAAATCTAAAAATATCCACAGCTTTGATTTGTATATATCATTGATATGTGCAAGCATTCATGTTGTATAGTACTTTTAAATACCTTCAGTTCTTTGCATTGACTTGACCAACGATCATTGAACTGAATTGATATGTTCGCTAGTATTGAAAAATAGTATATAGAATAAGAAGAATAACGGCGGCCGATGGTTATTCTTCTCATGCTATGGTGACGGAGATATCAGAACCCGATGGCGAGCGAACCTCGGCATCTGATCCTGAATATATAGTGGTGCTTTGGACGGTCATTTACTTCGATATTCGTAATGTTGTGGGCAACAAAGATGGGGCAACATTAACCCTCTCACTTGTTCTGATATTCCTGGCTGATATTTATTTGATATTTAAGCTGTTAAAACTAACTTTAAATTTTCAACGCGGTTACCCTCATAATAAAAAAGTACTCATATTATTTTTTTGAAATTCTATGACTTATTATTTTGAAATACTTAAAAAATCAAAATGCATTTTAATGTGAATGAGACATTTACCTAGCACATACTGCCTCAAAACAGCGATCTGGACACATAAAGGCCTACAAAAAAATATCAAGTATCTATTTTTCGAAATAATGCTCCCTCATGAAAGTCCTGAAACCTTGTACACGGCAGTTCCAAATACATCAAGGTCCCAATGCTTTATAATTCAATGTCTCAAAACTCTATCATGCCATATCATAAAAAATATACACAAAAGGCCCAAAGCCTTAATTATACGTGAAAATTCTCAATTTATGCCAATGACGTTATCTAGTCTAAAGACATTTGTTTTCTAATTTAAATTTAATAACAATCGAACATTTTCCTTTGCCAAGATTTTATTTAATTTGCAAAACAACCAAAAGCTGCACTAACCATATCATATCCTAATATTTTATTGTTTAATGATGACAGGATAATGCTAATGTAATCGTAGCTTTACCGCCTCAATCCAGGCTGTCTATATCCAGTGTTGATTCTGGCAACATTTTCGGCGTTCTTCAATATGGCGAATATTGTGCTGAGTTTTATGAAGCTATTATGGGAATCCTGCTAAGCCTTGCTGCTCGGTGGCTGGAGTTAAAATATCGCGGCGCAGGGCATCCATTGAATACTAAACCTTTGATCTGCCTGTATTGCATTGCAATTAAGATAAAGGCCAGTGCGGTGAATTCGGAAAAAATTTCCGCATTTACATGAGGAACGTAAAGATCAAGTGTTAAATATGTTAATGAAATTACGAGCGGACGGGAAACTTTGTGCGAGATGTGCGAATACTGAAATTGCTATAGTCTAGTTCTGAATGTTTCAGTGAATTATACTCAATGGAAAAATTATGAATGGTTGGTGGGTATAGTACGAATTAGGGCAAACAAAATTATTGTGAACAATTTAATTTATTTGAAACACAAAGAAATAACGGACTATTTCCGCTGAAACAATATGCAGGAGTAAACGGAGCAGAAACGTAATGGTATCAGCGAACATCTTAGTGGAGAAGAGTGACAGAAAAGAGAGTATTAGAACCTTTTGAAGAACATGTCTTGAGAAGTTAAAATTAAAATTTGATTAATCAAAAATTGTGTAACAAATACACGCGTCTCAAGACTATTTTTTTTTTTAGCTCATCAATAAATATTATTTACGTTTCAACGATTTCGTATTTTTCCACTTGGACCACTCGATTTTAATAATTTGCTAACAATTTCTACAAAATCCATCGTAAAAATTTTATTTCAATCGAACTTTTAGTTAAATTCTTCAGTAATGTGCCTAAGGTAGAGAAATTACATTTTTACATTAGCTTGTATTAATTAATTTGAAGATGAATTTCTTTCATGCTTCTTGAACGAAATTCTAAAGTACGTATATTTAAAAATATTTTTTTTTTCAAACTTTTACAGTAATTATCATGAACTAGAACTCGGATTTTGCCAAACTGGTTCAGTGCCCCGAAATTCGAACCTATTTCGCGGGATACCCCCGCGAAATTGAACTAAAATGTTTGTCTTACCAGTGGCCGTCGCGTCGAAGGTGAGGTTTTCTTT